>NC_045435.1:154890321-155190321 GCF_002776525.5 Piliocolobus tephrosceles | reverse complement strand
TGTTAATTAAATATAACAAGTAGAAAAATTGATTGAAAACCTATACCAAGTAATTCATTGTAGTTGCTGGAGAATTGTGCTATTCTAAAACTAGCCTAAAGCTGGCTGCAAACTACTTGCTATACACTTTTTAAAATTCCTCATCAGCTATCATTTCACTGGTACACTGAAGAAAAACTCAAGTCTCAAGATAACTTTTGAAACTCCTTAATAAGTACTAAGATATTTTGGTTTTTGTGTGTGTCCTTTTTAGCTCTGAACCAGTTTTGAGTTTCTGGGGAAAGCTTGAGAAATAGGAATTCTTGGACTTTACACCAAACTCACTTAGTTTCAGAAAGATCTCAGGCAGCCTAGGCTAACCGGATTCTCCGGCAGCTTGGGAGACTCCAAGTCCCCAGACAAAACCTCTTATTTGGACCTTTTCTCAGCAACCCCCAGAAACTAAGGTGATTCCCAGAACAGGTGTTTATTCCTCTGACCAGGAGATCTAGGTCGCCTGCCAGTACCTTCAAGGTCTTCTGCAATATTTTCTGTGGTTTGGGGGCTACAGTGAGCTCCCTGAAACATTCTGCAAACATTTGAGTGTTGCAAAACCCCACAGGGACCTGAAATGTTGTCCTTTACCCATTAATTTGCAGCAATACTATGTGTAGAAGAAATCGTGGCCCATTCTTTTTATTTATTTATTTATTTATTTCGAGACAGAGTCTTGCTCTGTCACCCAGGCTGGAGTGCAGTGGCGGGATCTCAGCTCACTGCAAGCTCCGCCTCCTGGGTTCACGCCATTCTCCTGCCTCAGCCTCCCGAGTAGCTGGGACTACAGGCGCCCGCCACCACGCCCGGCTAATTTTGTTTCTGTATTTTTAGTAGAGATAGGGTTTCACCTTGTTAGCCAGGATGTTCTGGATCTCATGACCTCGTGATCCGCCCGCCTCGGCCTTCCTAAGTGCTGGAATTACGGGCGTGAGCCACCGTGCCCGGCCAGTTGAGGCCCATTCTTAGTTTACTAGTTCAGTCATGGTTTTGCCAGCCATAAAAATAGCCGGTTATGAGGGTGCTGCCAACTAAAAGTAGATTTCATTTTCTCACGGAGCTTTTCTCCAGTATTTTCAGAGAATAATCAGAAGTTGACTCTTCAGTAGTCTCAGAGGCATGTGCTTCCTTACAATGTAAATTCATTTTTTTTTCTAGTATTACCAGCGCCTTAATGATCTAGTGGCAGCACCAGCCCCGATTCCACCTCTTCTGGTGTCTGGAGGACCAGGTTCTGGAAAGTCTCTTCTTTTATCCAAGTGGTATGATGCAGTGCAATTAAATTATTGTTGTCATTGTTTGAATTACTGAATCTATTCAACAAAATGTATTGCATGCCTGCCTTCCTGCATGGCCTACACTAAACATTGACAAAGTACAAATTAATAAAATAATAGGTTCATACCCTGAAATGCATAGAATTTGGATGTCAGGGAGAAGACAGAATGAGAAAGCAATAGGAAGCATGAACATTCATGATTATGTACATAAATCACATAGGTAACAGTTATGGGAGTGCTATGTAAGGAAGTGATCGTATGTGACATAACATCATATAACACATATGACATGTTAAGTGGATTATAGACTAATGTGCCTTTATTTTTAATTATTGCCTTTACTTAAAAGTTTCATTGGGATTTTAAATATTGGAAACAAGACAAAAGCAGACTAGTTAGAGTGAAATACATTCTACAGAACATCAAAATTAAGGATAACCTTTACTATGAATGCAATCTAGTTCTTCAAATTATGGACTAAGGTTCATATAAGCTAATACACTATTTTTTCATTATGTTACTTAAAAACAAGCAGTAAAAATACTTTCATTCATAATTATTTACATTGAAGGGTTAGCATATGTAGTTGTTTCCTTTTTATTACCCTTTTAAAGTTATGTTTGGAAAATAATATTTTTGTACCTAACAAATTTTCCTCTAGTAGGAATTTTTAATTAAAAGTTAATGCTTATTTTACTAATACCTTACCCTCATATGTAAAGTACTTTGGTTTATGTTAATTAACATCTATTTGTAATTAAAATGAATCTACAATTTTTTAAAAGATTATTTAGAAGGATCTAAAAGTGGAGTAAAAACAGAAACTTCCATATTTATTTAAAAGTAACAGACCATCTGATTCTTCAATTAGGCAACATTTGATATTTACTGCATTGTGAATTCTTTTTTCATTGACAGTCAAGGAACTTTATCAGTTTTATAAAAGTGCTGCCTTTTTATTTTAGGATTCAATTACAACAGAAGAATTCCCCCAACACGCTGATTCTTTCCCATTTTGTGGGAAGGCCCATGTCGACCAGCTCAGAGTCCTCCTTGATTATTAAACGACTAACTCTAAAGGTATAGTATTCCATCTTTTGGAATTACAGAATTTTATTTAGATTCAGAAATTATTGGGACTAATAAGTACCTACTGATAAACTGATTTTCAGTATTAGCCACCTGTTCTGGTTTTGTATTAGGTTAAAAATAATATTCGATACAATCAGATCCTCTTGGTGACTTGATTTTGGTTTATAAAAAAGTGAGAATAGAAATATTTCCCCCAGCTCTGTAACTACTTCAGTAACTATGTGTAACTACTTCAGTTTGTGTATGTTCTTATCTTGTAGTTGATGCAGCACTCTTGGTCAGTCTCTCCTCTGACACTGGATCCTGCTAAGCTTCTGGAAGAATTTCCACGTTGGCTGGAAAAACTGTCTGCTCGTCATCAAGGCAGCATCATCATTGTTATTGATTCTATAGATCAAGTTCAGGTACCGTTTTCTATTTGTTACCTATTGATACACTCAGAAAGAGATGAAAATTCAGTAATAGCTAGATCAGGCATTTAAATTATATGTTTGTGAGAAGAAAATATGTTATTTTTCATATTTCTTCTTTATTTCTAGGGAGGCAACATGGATTTAAAAAATATATTGTATGTCCACAGACACTAATATTTTATTGACAAAGACCAACTGAATTTACACAATTAGCAAAGACTATTAGTTTTGACATATTTTTAGGGCCTTGACATTTCCTGACATGTCCGGAGTTCAAATTGGTGATAATAATGTTTGCTACTTGTTCTTTTAAAATTCTAAAATAAATCACCCCAAAATAAGATTTTTATCCTTAATAAGATAAACTTAATGAGAATTTCATTTTATTTGGGCAGCTATTATTGGATTGTTTTGAAATATTTTGATTAATAGATTGAATTTTGTTTTTATATTTTTAAGCAAGTTGAAAAACACATGAAATGGCTGATAGATCCACTGCCAGTGAATGTAAGAGTAATTGTTTCTGTGAATGTAGAAACATGCCCTCCAGCATGGAGGTACGATGCCAACTTTAGTTCTTTCAGAGTACATGAAATGTTTTAAGTACAAACAAGGAAAGGTTTTAAATATGCATTTATGGTTTTCATGTTTTTTATGTAACTTGCAGCGAGGATGGGGAGAAGTGGGTGAATTTATGAAAAAAAAATCTATAGGTTTTGGGGCTGGGCGCGATGGTGTGAGCCTGTAATCCTAGCACTTTGGGAGGCCAAGGCAGGCAGATAACTTGGAGCAAGCAGTTTGAAAACAGCCTGGCCAACATAGTGAAACCCTGTCTCTACAAAAAATACAAAAATGAGCTGGGCATGGTGGTGCATGCCTGTAATCCCAGCTACTTGGAAGGCTGAGAAAGGAGAATTACTTGAACCTGGGAGGCAGGCAGAGGTTGCAGTAAAGCAGAGATCGTGCCACTGCACTTCAGCCTGGGTGACAGAGGGAGACCCTGTCTCCAAAAAAAAAAAAAAAAAGGATTTGGTGGGAGGTTAGATAGATCTGGGATGCAAGGGAAAAAGAAAGAGCCAGGATGATGATTCTGGAGTTTCTGACTTAAGAAATTAATTAACATAGCTTCATGAACTGAAATAGGAAACACGGAGGACAGGCAGGTTGTGGGGAAAAGGTGATGAATTTAGTTTTTAATCATGGTTAGTTTGAGTAGCTCCACATAACAATGTCTAGTAGGCAGTTAAATTTATAGATGAGGAAAATAGAGAAAAGGCTGGGCTGGGAATAATAGACACCTGTTATTTTGAAATGCAAGCTCACTTTAATGGTCCTTTAAAAAGTAGTAGAGTGGCTGGGCACAGTGGCTCACACCTATAATCCCAGCACTTTGGTAGGTCAGGGCGAGTGGATCACCTGAGGTCAGGAGTTCGAGACCAGCCTGGCCAACATGGTGAAACCTGTCTCCACTAAAAATACAAAAATTAGACAGGCGTGGTGGTGGGCACTCGTAATCCCATCTACTTGGGAGGCTAAGGCAGAAGAATCACTTGAACCCAGGAGGCGGAGGTTGCAGTGAGCTGAGATTGCACCACTGCACTCCAGCCTGGGCAACAAGAGTGAAACTCTGTCTCAAAAAACAAACAAATGGCTGGGTGCAGTGGCTCATGCCTGTAATCACAACACTTTGGGAGGCCGAGACAGGTGGATCACAAGGTCAGGAGTTCAAGACCAACCTGGCCAACAGTGGAACCCCATCTCTACTAAAAATACAAAAAATTAGCTGGGCATGGTGGTGGGCACCTGTAATCCTAGCTATTTGGGAGACTAAGGCAGGAGAATCACTTGAACCTGGGAAGTGGAGGTTGCAGTCAGCCGAGATCGTACTACTGCACACCAGCCTGGGCAATAGTACGAGACTCCACCTCAGAAGAAAAAAAAAAAAGTAGTAGAGCAATTGGATCACATGGAACAGTGTTTCTCAACCTGTTTTTGCTCCTATAAGGAACCTTTTTAGACATTTTATTTGTAAATTGCCTCCCCCAATAAATTTTAATGCCACACACATATTGTATATCAGCTTGTATATATAAATAGATACATGTGTGTATGTGTACTTTATACATAAAAAGAATAAGTTTAACTCCCCCACAAATCCATTTTTCACTACCACATCGAGAATGTTATGTTGTAATAGTTCAATTTCAGTTGCATTACAAGTGCTTGTGGACAATAATTGTGTCTGGTGCTACTCCTCATAGATACTCATACCTATGCTTAGTTTTACTGATAGTATGGAATATAGAACTAGAAATGTTTACCATACAACTATCTAATGTATATACTGTTTATTTTATAACTTTGTTGTGATTCATTGCTGAAATGATACACATGTTAGAATGAGTGAGATATATTAATTACTTAATATGATTAATAGACATTAGTTTTGCTTATTTTACAAAAGCAATATAAAAAGTTAATTCCTGTGGTGGATTTTAAATTGTGTTGTGGGTAATTACAGTTCTTGTATTATTAAAATTTCATTTTTCTTTTCTTTAAATAAAAGGTTGTGGCCTACACTTCATCTTGATCCCTTAAGTCCAAAAGATGCAAAATCTGTTATAGTTGCAGAATGCCACTCTGTAGACATTAAATTGAGTAAAGAGCAGGTGTGTATTTTTAATTTTGATGCAATCTTTTATTCTTATCTTTCCTATGAAACATCTTAATGAGACTTAAAATTCAATGTAGGGGATCTGTTATAAGGAAAACTAGAGTTTTGTAATTACTTTGGTAAATGTATTGCCTCTTAAACTAATGACAGGTAGAAAAGAAGCAATAAAAAGATATTGGTCTTAAGGTTTACTTTACTATATAGTATTAAGCAGGTATTTTAAAAGCAAAAAAGCATTTTCCTACTGGCCACATCTGTGGTCTGCAGTTGGAAGGCTGACCACAGCCGACGATCCACCATGCAAGGCGTGATGTCACTGATGGCAGCAATGGTGTTACTTCTCTTGGGGTATTTGTTGATGGCTGGATAGTAAAGACCGCTTAATTCCAGGGTGGTTTTTGTATTTCTGTTTTGTTTTTCTTGGTAAACTGGCGCAGGAGAAGAAGCTGGAACGACACTGTCGTTCTGCTACAACCTGCAATGCCCTTTATGTCACCCTTTTCGGCAAAATGATCGCGCGGTAAGTGTTGGTTATTTTACATGATCTTCTGCATGTTTTGTGATTGCTGCAGACCCTTTCTCACCCTGCAAAACTGAGAACCAATCACTACACCGGTCTCTTGAGCCACTCAGATTTTATTTGAATAGTGATACTAACATTTGTGAGAACATGGCTTACAGGTGAAGATTGAGTACCTACTGCCCATGATTGTCAGAACTTGATAGATTTGTCTAATTTTCTTCACACTAATCTGTTCCCTATTGGAGGTTGCAAAAGAAAGCCATCCTCACCCTCATTTGTGGCCCCTAGCTTTGGGAAAGTGAAGGAAACAACTGAGGGTTAGAATATTATTTCAGGTGTCTTTGAATGTCAGGAGGTAGATATACATACGAATTTTTAATTGTGTTCTCAAGTCCCGATAAACTTTTATTATAAAATAGTTTTATTTTAGGTATCCATTAGTAATCTGCCTTTAGATAAGCATTAGGGTATCACTACTTTTATTTCCTCAGTATAGCTTTACCCTATTCTATCTATTCTCAACCATTAGAATGTTTTACTACTTTTATTTCTTCTTCAGTATAGCATCACTCTACTTTGTCTTTTCTCAATCTGAGGTAAAAAAAAAAAAAAAAAAAAAAAAGATTTAATACATTTTTTGTTATTCATTGCAATAGATGGCAATTCTAGCACACATATTTCCAGACATCGAATCTAGTACTTCTTGTCTCTTTATTCCATGTTCTCATCTTGAGCACCAAATTTGAAATTAAAAAATCTTCTGAAACTTTACATTGCCCACGATATTTCATCTTTGTTTTTGTTTTTGAGACAGTGTCTCACTCTCTGTTGCCCAGGCTGGAGAGCAGAGGCTCGATCTCGGCTCACTGCAACTTCTGCCTCCCAGACTCAAGCGATCCTCCCACCTCAGCCTCTTGAATATCTGGGACTACAGTAGCACACCACCATGCCTGGCTAATTTTTGTATTTTTAGTAGAGGCGGCGTTTTGCTATGATAGCCAGGCTGGTCTTGAACTCCTGGGCTCAAGCAGTCCACCTGCTTAGCCTCCCAAAGTGCTGGGATTACAGCCTATGACCCACTGTGCCCAGGCTGCCTGTGATATTTCCACCGTCCTTTTCCACTGTTAGTTGTGGCAACACATCTGTCCTCTGTGAACATAAGTGATACAATGAGTATGATTCAGGAGTGTGAGTCATTTTTCATACATTTAATAATGTTCATTGAAAGTATCTTTTATTTTTATTTTTGAAAGTACCTATTTTAAAGACACTATGGACCCTTTGTTTTTTCTCTTTGTACATCTTTATATTATTTTTAAAAACTGGTAAATATTGTGTAATCTTTTAAAACAAACCCCCCCCCCATTTAATGATTTTCTTTAGCCTTGTGTTTTCAAAATTCTGGCTCCACACAAATTTAATTTGCATGGCTAACTAACAATACTTACCATCGTTTCCCTGCTTCCTGTATGTAGGTGGCATGCTTCTGGATAATAAGATCCATAACTGACTCATTTTTATGTTCCCTAATGCCTAGTAATTGCTTGACAAATAATAGATTTCAGCATGTTTATTGCACTGAATTAAATTATATATAGTAAAATAAACCCAATGACTCTAGCAGCCGCATAAAACTACCACTTTCCTGTATCATGTTTTATTGAATTTGTTATTGGTTGCAGTACAAAAAATAAGAGTTCACATTGTTTTTAATCGATCTCAAAATTTTCATAGATGTTTGCAATCTGTAAGAAATTAAATCTCTTCTCAATTCCAACAGTGCTGGGAGAGCAGGCAATTTAGATAAAATCCTTCATCAGTGTTTCCAGTGTCAAGATACTGTTTCATTATATAGACTTGTTCTGCACTCTATCCGGGAGTCCATGGCAAATGATGTGGATAAAGAGCTAATGAAGCAGGTAAAATGTAAAATGAAGCAGGTAAAACTTATAAAAAGGAATGTTAGTTGCTTTGTGTGTGTGTGAATGGAAGTAAATAACAATTCTTTTAAAATTTATGCTTGAATATGTTTCAGGCGTATGCAGGAATGCTGATAGCCAGAGTGTGCTTATGGAAATTTGTGTTTTCCTGATTATCATTGAGATTTATCATCTTTTCATGCTACTGGCTATCCTTGTTTCCTTTTTTTCTGAATTGCTGGTTCAAGTCTTTACCATTTTTTAATTGGGTTGTTTGTCTTTTCCTTATTGATCTGTAGGTGTCTTAAATGTTCTGCGTACTGAAAACCTTTATTAAAAAATTCGCAAATAAATGTCTTTTTCCTGTTTGTTTCCTGTTTGATACTGTATAGTATCATTCATTATGGTTTCATCCATTATACAGAGCTTTGTTTCATATATATATGCTTGTGTTTATACACACACACACACACACACACACACATAATTTCCTTCAAAAAGTTTTACAGTTTTGTTCTTCATGTGTGAAGTCCTTAACTCTTGTGGTATCTTTTTGTTTATTGTGTGAGGAAGGGATCTACTTTTTAATCCTCTGTCATGTCGATAATTAATTGTTCTTTTTACTAAATAATACATGTCTTCTGCTCATTTGCAATGCCAACTGACAATATCAAGCTCACAAATAAATGTGGGTCTATTTCTAGGCTCTTCTGTTCTGATTCTGCCTATTCTTTGCCAGTGCCACACTGCTTAGTTATTAGAACTTTAAAGTAAGCTTTCGTAGTTACTTGGGTAAATCTCCTTTTATTATTATTATTCACAATTGCTTTGTCTAATTTTCCATATATATTTTTAGAATTAAGTGCTATGTAATTAAAATAACATTTTAGTTTTTGTTGATGTATTCAGTTTTGGTTTTTGAAAATGTATATCTAGCAACCTCATAGTTTGAACCTGGATCTATTTTTATGTTAACTTTTCAGCTTGGTGGTTCCCGCGGTTTGGACTTCTCAGCCCAGTCCAACCCCGCAAGCTTCCTTGTATTCTCTCCATGTCTGTGGGCTAATGTTTTTCTCATGCACCCCTTCACTGAGCGTGAAGGTCCTTCAAAGCTCTTCAACGGTTCTGTTGTTGACAAGAAATCTAGTTCCACCTCCTTGCCTCACACAGCTTAAGGGCTCACCTTCTATCCCCCTGTGGGTGTGAGAAACCTAAACCCTTAAGTTCCTGGGGGCTGCTGCCTGTCCTCTAGCTCCACTGCCCCCATAGCCAGCAGTTTCAGCTGTCAAAACTCTGATTTCAATTTCCTATTCATTTTTTACAGTTGGAGGATTTTCCTATCTTTTTTCCAGGATCAACTGTGCTTTTAGAAATGTGTCTGATATCCATACATGTTTATAATAGGAGGGCTATTTTCTTCCACTTCTTCCTGGAATTGGAATTCTACCATTAATTATAATAATACATTTATGCAGTTTTAATTTTCACTATACTTTTTTCTGTAAGAGTATTATCTTTGGTGTGCTACATTTTATAGATACACTATCTTAATCTTGATTAATGCCTTTTGGACAGTGTGTTTTAAGAAATCTATTTTTTGATTTATTAAATCATTTGGATTATAAGTTTTGGTAAAAAAAAAATAGCCTTAAAAGAATTATGGAAATTTTAATGGCTGTTAGTTACTTATAGAGGTGCTTTATGATTACTGTTAATTTGTTTTGCTACCTAGATTCTCTGCCTTGTCAATGTTAGTCACAATGGTGTGAGTGAATCAGAACTGATGGAACTCTACCCTGAGATGTCCTGGACTTTCTTGACCTCCCTTATTCACAGTTTATACAAAATGTGTTTGTTGACTTATGGTTGTGGCTTGCTCAGGTTTCAACATCTGCAGGTAATGTTATTTTAGGCGTCTTTTCATTTATTTATTTAAGAAACAGGGTCTCCTCTGTCACCCAGGCTGGAGTGCAGTTGCAAGATTGTTTCTGCCAAAGGAATAAATTCTAAAGATCTGCTATACAACATTGTCCCTAAAGTTAACAATACTGTAGTACACTTAAAAATTTATTAAGAGGGTAGGTCTCATGTTAAGTGGTCTTACCACAATACAATTTTTAAAATTAAAAAACAAGTCAGATACAAAAGATCAAAAATAGTTTCTTAAAGGTGGTTTATTTCTTGAAGAGAAGGAAGTTTTTTTCAATTATGTTTCATTGAATTGCTGGTATTATTATACAGCTATGCATTGCTTAACAATGGGGATATGTTCTGAGAAACACATCATTAGGTGATTTTATCATTGTGTGAACATCATAGAGCATACTTACACAAATCTAGATGGTACAACCTACCACACTTGGAGGTGATATGGTATGGCCTATTGCTCCCAGGCTATAAACCTGCACAGCATATTACTGTACTGAATACTGTGTGTGACTGTAAGTGTTTGTGTATCTAAATACAGAAAAGTTACAGTAAAAATGTGGTATAAAAGTTTTAAAATGGTATGCCTGTATAGGGCAGCTTGATTATAATTTTATAGCATCATCATCATATATGCAGTTTGTTGTTGACCAGAACATTGTTATGTGCATATGACTGTATATGTATTAAGAGTTTGTACTCTGTAAGCCAGTCAGCCTCCTTTTCCTGGATTAATACCTATCTAAACTTGGGCAAGTTCTAAGCCCTGGGCAGACTTTAGCAGTTTACAAAAGGGGTTGTGAAGCAAATTAATTGAGATGGTTCTTGGTCTTTGTGAGGAACTAGAAAGATGTTTAGCACATAGAAGTAAATCTTTAGGGTGCTTTGGATAAAATGATTCCTATCATCTGCAATGCCATGGTTGATTTATATGTATACACAATTGCAAATTAAGTCTTACATTTGAGTATGCTGTATCGTATTTGTAGATGTGAAATGTTTACAATTTCACAGCCTTTTTCCTTTATTGTGTATTGTTTGAATATAATTTATTCTTTTTAGTAACTTTTCATTCCACACTTCTGAGATTTTTAATGTGTTAACTCAAGTTTGAATTAAATTGTGTTTTGAGCTTATAAATATTAGTACAGGAATTTTTATTCTAGTAACAGTTTATCAAATAAAATATGTCCTAAATTTAAAAACATTTAAGTGACATTTCTAGTATACAGCTATAAAATAGGAATAATTATAAATTCTGTTTTGCAAATCTATTGTTAGATGTACAGTGACTTACATAAAATAGAACTGAGTATTTTTTCTTTTTTTCCCTAGGCTTGGGAAACAGTGAGACTGGAGTACCTGGAAGACCCCACCATTACTTCTTCATACAGGCAAAAGCTAATCAACTATTTCACCTTGCAGCTAAGGTATTGTAAATGTTCCTATTGTTCTTCTGTGACTTCTGCAACACCTTTGTGTCCTTATTTCTGTTTCTTAGCTTACAACTTAAAGTATAAAAATTTAATTATTACAAAAAAGATTAAATCCTCTCCCTATTCTGTTAATGTCAAAAGAGCAAAAGATGATTTTGTCTTTTCATATTATGCTAAAAGTTTAAACAAGGAAAATCAGTGTAGGATCATTTTATTATTTTTATTTTCTTCCAATAGTTTGTGTCCATGTATCTGTATGTGTGTATGTGGGTCCATTGAGGGTTTTTTAAAATAGTTCAGTTTTAGGAAAATACTATTAGAGTTTGGTTGATGGTTCTGCATGTCACTGAATTTATTTTCTTAGATTGGTAAAGTCTCTCATTTTGACCTAACTTTTTTAGTATTAAATTATACTTAGAGAATCAGAGACATATGTTAAATATATTTTTCTTCCTTCAACATTTGTTTGAAGCCTTTTTGAGGCAGTCTCATTGTAGGAAGATATTGAATATTGTCTCCTCTCTTACGATAGTCAGGACAGAGTGACTTGGAGAAGTGCAGATGAACTCCCGTGGCTTTTTCAGCAGCAAGGAAGTAAACAGAAGCTGCATGATTGCCTTCTTAATCTCTTTGTGTCTCAAAACCTTTATAAAAGGTAAGAAACATTATAGAACATCCTTCCCCAAAAAGAGAGATTTAAAGATGTTCAGTTTAACAAAGAAAAATGGTATTTTTAATTTAAAAATTAGTCCAGGTATCTAAAATACAAACAGTTTAGGAGAAATCTTGAGACAATTTACAAATCTCTATTAGATCTACTTTTCCCAGGAGGAAAACATAGAGTACTGCTGCTTTATGAAATCAGAGCTGGAATGATTTCTGTTCAACTTCTTATCTTATGCTTACATTTAAGCAGGTCTAAATCTAAACCACCCAGATAGGTGGTTCATGATGTCTGCTTCTTTGGGCCTTCAGATATCTGAAAGCATTGGCTTCAAAGTAGACTCTGGGCTACAATAGAATCTGTCTGGTGTTGAATTTAAAGAAATAATTACCCTAATTCAAAATGTATTCTGTTTGTCTCTTTTGTTGTGTTCTGGTTTGTCAGTGGCAGAACTACCTTTTTATGAGCTAACTGTCTAACCTACTAAACTTCATGAGGGTTTTCTTCTGCCTTACTTAGAAATTTAGACATTTCTTATACAATACGTACATAATTTATTTTGCTCCTATATAAACTCTTTCAAATTTGTTGCATCTCTTAAATTATTTCTGATCTCCATTCCAATTTTTCATGATTCCTTTGAAATCAGATTATTTTAGTTTACCAGCTCTCCCATACTACTTAAAATCACCTACAGATGAATAAGCTTACTATTGTAATTCAATTTCTTGATGAAAATGCAAAGTAGATACTCTGTGACAGTTTATTTTTCATTAGTTTCTTCTCTTTGAAT
This sequence comes from Piliocolobus tephrosceles, assembly GCF_002776525.5. Lineage (NCBI taxonomy): Eukaryota > Metazoa > Chordata > Mammalia > Primates > Cercopithecidae > Piliocolobus > Piliocolobus tephrosceles. The sequence continues at coordinate 155,177,568 of NC_045435.1, read as the reverse complement.
TTCCATACTTAAAATAATTTTGGGAGTGAACTCAGCAGTTGGCTCCATATTGTAAAATGTATAAAAAGGATTCAAATAGATTCCCATTGGTAAGTAGCTATGATGGTATTAAGGATAACAGCCAACACTGTGGATTACTTACTGTGTGCCATAATCCCCCTACAGTACCAGCCGAGGCGGGTAGTGTCTCCATTTCTGCAGATGAAGGTAACGAGGTCTAAGAGGTCAGACAACCTGCTCAAGATCACATAGCTAGGATAGTGGTAGAACTCAGATAGTGATCTGAGTCTCACCTCACTACACAATACTCGCCTACTAATAAATTGTCAGTAACTTGATATTAATTTTGGAATTTTGATTCTGTAGTGGATTTTAAAATGTGTTTTTCATTAAAGTACTGTTATTTGTTGAAACAGGGGACACTTTGCTGAGTTGCTGAGTTATTGGCAGTTTGTTGGCAAAGACAAAAGTGCAATGGCAACAGAATACTTCGATTCATTGAAGCAATATGAGAAAAACTGCGAAGGCGAGGAGAACATGAGTTGCTTAGCTGATCTTTATGAAACCTTGGGGCGATTTCTCAAGGATCTAGGCCTTCTCAGTCAGGTAAGCTCAGTACATCAATGGCAAGCCAGAGACAGGTGGGATTTTTGTGTTCACTCTTCTGTTTTTCCAAGATGTTAATGTAGTTTTCATTTGTTGTGCTATAATCTTTAATATTTAATCAGATGACAGATCTTGTAGCATTTCACTCACTTTAATTGGCCTTTCACCCTTTTTTCCCCCAGGCTGTAGTACCTTTGCAGAGGTCTTTAGAGATTCGAGAAACAGCTTTAGATCCCGATCACCCAAGGGTAGCCCAGTCCCTCCACCAACTAGCAAGTGTATATGTGCAGTGGAAGAAGTTTGGCAATGCAGAACAACTGTATAAACAGGCATTGGAAATCTCAGAAAACGCTTATGGTGCGGACCATCCATATACTGCTCGTGAACTGGAGGCACTTGCAACTTTGTACCAGAAACAAAATAAGTAAGATTTTTTAGATCAGTAATATCTGATTTTATGAAGGGGAATTATAGTTTTAATGTACTTATGGGGTAGGCTTTATTTTATCACTGTGTACTTTTCCGTACCCTGTGCCTAGTCTTCATGTGGTAAACAGAGAAAATTAAAACTGTAAGATTCATCTCTGTTTGAAGATGCATGAAGGATAGAACAGGGACTTTCGAGTCACGTAGTCTTGGGTTTGAAGCCTGGAATCCTGGCTCATTCGCTGACTAACTTTGAGTGCTTTACTATTATAGGTTTAGTATCCTTTATCCAAATGTGGAACCAGAAGTGTTGAGGATTTTGGATTTGTTCAGATTTCAGAATATTTGCATATATATAATGAGATTATCTTGGGGATGGGACATAAAATTTTATGTTTTAAGTCTAAACATAAAATTTATTTACGTTTCATATACAACTTACACACATAGCCTGAAAGTAATTTTATGTACTAGTTTTCATTTTTTAACTTCTAGAAGCATTGTTTCATACAAATTTTGTGTGAATTTCACATTACTTGACCAGAAATTAGTCTATGCAGAAAAAGTTGTTAAAAATTAATAGTGCGCTATAGAAAACTAAAATTTTGGATTTTCATTTAGTTAGGTTGCCCTTCAGAGACTTAGGATGAGTTAAAGATTATTAAATGTCAGCTACTTAGAGGACTAGACTTACTTTGTTTTGTCAAAATTTTTTTAATCGAACAGAACTTTTTATCAGAGAAACATCCATGATAGACTAAGATATCTTAGTGTTTTGTCATATTTTGTTTTATGAAGGGTTTTTTAGAGAGTTGTAATGTCGTATGACTATCATTTCTAGAAAAATGAGGTATTTAATAGCCCAAAAAGGTGTTACACTATGAAAAGAGTGCTTTCATTTCACTGAAGTATACTTTGAATATGTTTCTTTTGTTTGACTTACTGTAATTTTTTTTAAGATATGAACAAGCTGAACATTTTAGGAAAAAATCCTTTAAAATTCGTCAGAAAGCTATAAAGAAAAAAGGCAACTTGGTAAGGAGAGATTTCTTTTGTGTTGTGTTTTGAATGTAAGAGGAAAAGAGCATCATAAATGCATACACCCCACATGTTTAAGAGCTTTAGATTTTAGAATCTTCCAGTTTTTTTGAAGAGAACTACTTAACATTTTCTTATTTATGTGTTAAAATATCATATTACTGAGAAGTACAATTTAGACTTTAAAAAGTGGAACTCTAAATTCATTTGAAGGTTAGGCTTTGAAAGACGGAATTTAAAGCTACCTCAGTTCTTTGAAGGGTTGGAAAAAGGAATAAAATAAATGTAGTTAACATTTTGTGTTATGTTCAAATGTGAAGAAAGCCTTTCCCTCAAATACACAATAAAAGTTATTTTTATTTTTTTAAGTTGCTGATAAAGTCTAAATGTAGCATATTTCTTTAATTTAAAATGCTGTGTGCATTTTTATGGACCTGATATTTATGTGTTTACCTATGGGGTTGATAAATATCTGCAAATTAATTATATTCTATTGTTTCTTAAAGCACTTTGAGATATAGTTTACTTTCTAAAATACAATCATTTTCATGAAATAGTTTTTAATGAATTTTAGAATGTGTTGCCATGTGGAAGTATTTATATTTGTAATCATCAAGTTAATTTACTGTGATACTTAAAATAAGTTATCTAGATTAAATGGGAAAAAAGGAAGATTTTTTAGGACCCTCATATATTGTTTCAGAATCAAGGATTGCACCTACTTAGTGATTGCTTTTCATTTTTCATGTTCGCTGCAGTATGGATTTGCCCTTTTACGTAGACGGGCTCTACAGTTAGAAGAGCTTACATTAGGTAAGGACACACCTGATAATGCTCGGACCCTCAATGAACTGGGTGTTCTCTACTATCTTCAAAATAACCTGGAGTGAGTACCATGGGGTTAATAATGAAAATAATTAACCATTTCCTCTTTGATACAATGTTGTTTTACATTTTTATCAAGTCTAAAGCTAGAAAAAAATAGATAATGCCAAATTTCGTGTATGATGTCATATAATGAGCATCCACATACCTGAAGACCATGGTATTTTCTCTACTGTGTTTCTTTTCACATTCTTTTTTTTTTTTTTTCTTTTTTGAGACGGAGTCTCGCTCTGTTGCCCAGGCTGGAGTACAGTGGTGCGATCTCGGCGCACTGCAACCTCCACCTGCCATTCAAGCTATTCTCCTGCCTCAGCCTCCCGAGTAGCTGGGACTACAGGCGCATGCCACCACCCCGGCTAATTTTTTGCATTTTTAGTAGAAACAGGGTTTCACTGTATTAGCCAGGATGGTCTCAATCTCCTGACCTTGTGATCTGCCCGCCATGGCCTCCCAAAGTGCTAGGATTACAGTTGTGAGCCACCACACCTGGCCCACATTGTTTCTTAACTGAAAAGTTATTCTGTACCTTCCCTGGTGTATTTTACATATTTATGAAAAGTGAGTTTGTGTAGATATTGTGCATGAGACCTCACAGAAGCAGCAGCTTGGGACTAATGGTAAATCATGCAGATGGTTTCTAGTTTTGTCAGTTTATTTGGGTAAAAGGATTCAAAATGACATTTATATTTATATGTTACAAAAATAAGTATTTTTGGACGTCAGATATCAGAAAAATATAACAAATTTGAAACTTTGGATGTCAGAAAAATATAATAAATCTTTAGCCCACTTACAGAACCTTACGTAAAAAATAATGATTTATTCTTTTGTTAAAAATTATTTCGTACTGGCTGGGCATGATAGTTCATGCCTGTAATCCCAGAGCTTTAGGAGGCTGAGGCATTAGGATCACTTAAGGCCAGGAATTCGAGACCAGCCTGGGCAACATAGTGAGACCCTGTCTCTAAAATAAAATTAATAAATTAGCCAGACATGGTGGTACACACCTGTAGACCCAGCTACTTGAGAGGCTAAAGTGGGAGGATCACTTGAGCCTAGGAGTTCAAGGTTACACACACACACACACACACACTAAAATAAATAAAAATTATTTAGTACTAACTCCAAAGGGAGGAAGAGTGTATACCAAAATCTTTTAATTGACCTAGGTCTAATAATTTTTAAATTATAAAAAGTTTGTTTTGGAAAATAGCAGTTTTTCTTTCAGAAGTGGAGAATTGAGGCAATCATCCACACATTTTAGGCCCTCAAACTGTCAGGAAAAGGGCAGGAAGAGATAGGGGTGGGGAAGAGGGGGAAAGTAAGATTTTGAGCTGAATCTCTTATTTTAACTTGAATCTAAGAAGAAAGATGATTCAGTTCTCCACTCAATTTAGGGGTCAGGATTCCAAACTCTAGAGAATAGATAGTTTAAGCCATTTTGGGATTGTGTTCACAGAACAGCTGACCAGTTTCTGAAGCGTTCCTTAGAAATGAGGGAGCGAGTTCTAGGACCAGATCACCCTGACTGTGCTCAGTCTTTGAATAATCTGGCAGCTCTGTGCAATGAAAAGAAACAGTATGATAAAGCAGAAGAACTTTATGAAAGAGCTTTAGATATTCGGAGACGTGCATTAGCTCCTGATCACCCTTCTTTGGCATATACAGTGAAGCATCTTGCCATCTTGTATAAGAAAATGGTAAGTAATCCTTGGCATTCTTACATGTTTTACAACACATCAGTTAAGCCATAACTGCTATCAGCAAAATAATTCATCTTTCTCATGAATAGGTTAGTTTACATGAGCTTGAAAAATCATGATTTAACTTTTAACAAGTAACTGAGCAGAACATTTAAAAATAATTATTTCATACTGAACTGGTTACATTGATTATTGATTCTGAACTAACACACTAGTAAATTAATATGCTGGTTTTGTTTTGTTAAATACATTCCAAGTACAAATGCATTTATTAGCATTCTAAATCAAACTTATTTTACATTTCAGAAGTTCTAAAATTCGACCAATATTAAGTTTGCTGTGTAAAGCAACGTAAACATAAGAAATCAGGAGACATCTTTGTAGTTGATTAAGTGAACATTTTTATTTCATTCTTTCTTGGCTTTGCCTGTAATTAAACGTAACCATTGTTTGCCATAAGGTTCTATACTGAGTGATATTTGGAATTTTTGTAGCTGTTCTCAAAAAAAAAAAAAAAGAAAAAATCCAGGGAAGTCGGCTTTCATTTAGCATAGTTACAGAGCTTTGTAGACTATCTTTAGACTTTGTGGAACTATTACTGGTCATCCTGACACTGAAGTTGTTTTAGTAAGAAGGGTACATTGCTGCTATTTCTGCCCAACTTTCAGGTGAAATGAAGTAGTTAGAAAAATCTGGAAAGGATTTGGCAAGAAATGAGCTTTTTATTTTGATGCTATCTCCAAATTATGTGCAATATGGTAAATCTATTTTAGCTGATATGTTTTTACTACACTAGAAACAGTAATAGTGGATAATCCTAAAGGGTGTTCTGAATTATCAGAGGAAATGCTTTTGTATACAGTGTAGCTTTAGATTTTCAGTTATCTATAAACTTAATCATTCAGCTGAGAGGAAATGCTTCTGAGGTTTTTTTTCCTCAAAGTTACTCTTTAATATGAAATTTTACATATGAAGAAAGCTCTGATAAGATAGTATTTATTGCCTTATATTTTTGTTAGCTTTAACTTTTGTTTTTTAGGGGAAACTTGACAAAGCTGTACCTTTGTATGAATTGGCTGTTGAAATTCGACAGAAATCTTTTGGCCCAAAGCACCCTAGTGTAGCTACTGCTTTGGTGAACTTAGCTGTTCTTTATAGCCAAATGGTAAGTTCCCATATTTTAACGTTTTATCAGTGAATGATTTTATGATATAAAATATAGATAAACATGAATTAGATAGGGAACAGTAAATAGAATGAAAGACAATTTAAAGATATTTCTAATACTTCCTTTAGTACTTGAGGAACTACTGAAGTTAGACTTATATGAAGTCCCTTCCTCTTAGTGTAAAATATTGTTTAGTTCAGAGCATAGGCTTAGTTTCTAAAGTTGTGGAGATACCCTACACCCCTCCATATAATACTGTATTTAAGCCTGTGGCATTTGATTATGATGGGCAAGAATCAGGTGGGGGACCCATTGGGCAATAAAGGAACAGGTTTTTGCGTACAGTATTGGACTATGGTCAGAGGGTTACCAAGCTAGGTCTAAATCTTAAGTATCTGACTTTCTATTATACTGCTTCTTCGATGATTATTCATAAATTAATCTATTTATTCCCATCTTTTAGAAGGATATTAACATAATCAAAGTCAGTTAGCTTAGTCTAGAATACATTAATTTCAGAAACCCAGTGTGCTTAAGTGAGCATTATTATTTTTTTAATAAGAGAAAACATGTTGAAGCTTTGCCATTATATGAAAGAGCATTAAAGATTTACGAAGATAGCCTGGGTCGGATGCATCCTCGAGTTGGAGAAACATTGAAAAATTTAGCTGTGCTTAGGTAAGAATTTTTTTCACTTTCTTTATAAAGCCTCTGTTATTTGAAGTAGCTTTAATTTGTCTAAGAAGAGCACAAAATATATATTACTGAATGTTTTTTCTTAGAGTGGGGAGGGGTTGTTTTTTGCTGATCGACTTCAAGAGGTACTAAAGTAGTATCCAGAAATGAAACAAAGGCTGCATGATCTGTTTTGCAGAGGAGTGTATATATGCATCATGGCAAATAGTGAAGGATGGTTTACACTGTAACTGGCTCTGGGAGTAATAGGGTAATTTGCTGTCCTCAGAGTGAATTTGCCATTAAGTATATGTTGACTTTCGCTTACTCATTTGTATTTTTCTCAGGATGCAGAGAATACCTAACTTTCCTTAGCAATTTCACTGCCTCTATTACAACATGGTTTTAATGACATCCATATGAGACACAAAAATACTGATATTGGTAAAAAGGAGAAGAGTTTGGGTGTTGTTTTACTGGTCTGCTTGAGTGAATGCACTGGGAAAAGGGGGGAAATGGGCAAATATTTATAGCTTCTTTTTCTGTATCCCATAAGGTCATTTTGAATTGGTAAGAGGTTATATTCTCATTTTAAGAGTTTTTTTTTTTTTCTCTCTCTCTCTCGCTCTCTCAAAGCTATGAAGGAGGAGATTTTGAAAAAGCTGCTGAATTATACAAAAGGGCAATGGAAATAAAAGAAGCAGAAACATCACTCTTGGGTGGAAAAGCTCCTTCACACCATTCATCAAGTGGAGACACGTTTAGCTTAAAAACAGCTCATTCTCCTAATGTTTTCCTTCAGCAAGGACAAAGGTAATAGCAGCAGTTAGAATTCTTTGCAAATGTACCGTAAGACAAAATAATTAAACATTCGGAACATTTGAATTTGAAACTTTAAAAAAATGTTTTAAGAAATTTTACTCTTACTATGTGTGATTTAACTGCTATTTGTATGAAGTTGTATTGGAATGCATTAAGTTGGAATTGTGATTGTGTCTGCTTTAATTGTTTAAAAGAATTTTCCTATCATCTGGTATCCAAGGATGTAGACACATTAGAATTGTAAGATGACATGAGGAGCAAATCATGAAAAGTGGATTGGTCTTTGTTCAACAAAAGCTGGCACAGCAGTTAAGACAAGGAGTTCAAGAATTCCATGAATCTTGGCCACCCAAGGTGAATATTATTTATTCTCTGTACCTCCAAAATTTGTGCCTGAATAACTATAGTTGGGGACATGATCACTCAAAATTATGTATTCCAAAAGAATGAAATCTAAACATAATAAACTATATTTTGATATTACTACTTATTTTACTACCAACCCAAATGTTCTCATGTAGAATGCATACTTAAAAAGATAAAAATAGCTGGAACATCTTTGTGTATGCATATTTGAAGTTCTCAAATAGGAATATTTTATTCACATTAAAATGCACCTTCACAATGAAAAAGGTAGCTTTCATACAACTCAATTTTAAATCTGAATTGGTAGAGTACTTATTCATTCTAGTTATAATTTTCATTCATTAATACTGTTTTTTTTTGAGGGGGAGACAGAGTGTCACTCTGTTTTCCAGACTGGAATACAGTGACGCTCTCTTGGCTCACTGCAACCTCTGCCTCCTGAGTTCAAGGGATTCTCCCGCCTCAGCCTCTTAAGTAGCTGGGATTACAGTCACGCACCATCATACCCGGCTAATTTTTGTAGTTTTAGTAGAGACGGGGTTTCGTCATGTTGGTCAGGCTGGTCTCGAACTCCTGACCTCAGGTGATCCACCCGCTTTGGCCTCCCAAAGTGCGAGATTACAGAAAGGGAAATATGAAAAAAATGTGATGCAGAGGTCAAAGCTTCCGCTTCCTTTAATAAATATTCTTGGCTGGGCACGGTGGCTTGCGCCTGTAATCCCAGCACTTTGGGAGGCCAAGATGGGTGGATCACCTGAGGTCAGGAGTTGGAGACTAGCCTGGCCAACATGGTGAAACCTCGCCTCTACCAAAAACACAAAAGTTAGCCAGGCATGGTGGCGGGCACCTGTAATCCCAGCTACTTGGGAGGCTGAGGCAGGAGAATCACTTGAACCCAGGAGGCGGAGGTTGTGGTGAGCCGAGATTGCGCCACTGTACTCCAGCCTAGGCAACAGAGTGAGACTCTGTCTCAAAAAAAATAAAATAAATAAATATTCTTAAGTGGCTATTAGGTTTTTTGTGTTGTTCAGTGAAGAAACTAGTAATACTTATTTTCTGTACAACATTTAAGAAGAACCATAACTAACTTCCCATTAACAATGAGACAGGAATTAAAGTTGAGTATGTTGTTTTACTATCATTTTGAGTCTCTGAGGTAAGCAAATTTTGGGACTGCTTTTCCGTCTTTCACATTAGAATCATTTAAATTTGATTCTCAGATTTGTAGTGTTTACAAATTTGGACAAATGCTATGAGTTTAGTAATACTAAATTCAATGATGATTAATTTTTCGTAATCTGCTGCCTTCTTATGCCATAAGTTTTCATGGCCTGCAGACTGTCAAGAGTATTCTAGGATAGCAACATATCTATTACCAGATTTTTTTTTTTTTCTGGTAAAATAATCCAGTCGTTTTTAATGAAAGATATTAGACAAAAAAAGTTAGATTAGGTAAGATTTGGTGCAGTGTATGACACAGGCAGTGATGCAATGCCAACTTGAGAGCAGATAAAAGAAGACAGTGAATTCTAGATATGATACTTTATCAAATTATAAAATTTTATAAAACCTTACTAAATTGATATGCAAGAATTTCCACAGGAAATTTATTTTTGAAAAACTGCATTTCATTTTTTAAATTCAAAACATCTCTCATACTAGAAATGCTCTTTTACAGTTGAATAAGCTAAATTTTTAAAAAATGATAAAAGACTCACCAAGGCAACATAAATAAGTCTCAAGGCTAAAAAAAACTATCCTCCTGCTTTCTAGACTTTACTATAAACATAAGAATCACCGTATAATCCTAGCATCTCAAAACTAGTGTATTGAACACATTTGGTATTTGAGACTTTCTGAAATCAGTTTTTTGAACTTTATTTTACAAATCAGGAATGCACTTTTAATTTTTTACAACATTTTCTCCCTAGAGATATAATTTAGATATTCCTATCTTCAACGTAAAAGTCAAAATAGGAAATAAGCATAGAAACAGCCTACTGGCAATGGCTACACCTGCATGGTATTTATGAGTTTCAAAACTATTAGAAATTTATTTCAACCAAGGTTCTCTTAAGTCTTCATTACTTGGATGTAACTCCAGAGAAAACTAATTTATATCAATTTACAGTTTAGTGATCATGATCAGGGAAAGTGATACTCTACCACTGACTACAAGTCATTGCAGAGGCAGTTTAGAATTTTTCCTTTATGCCTAATATACAGGACAAACCTTGCCAACGTCTCATTACCTTGAGAATCAAATTTAAATGAAGTATCCAGGAGCGACCTAAAGAATGCGTGTAATCTGGATGGATTTTAGTCTAAATTAATGCCTTGCTCTTCAGTAAAGTATAGTAACTCCAGATATATGTTCCACAGGTGCAATAATTTCTATTCCTGGGTCGGTGCAGAATATAATTTATACTTCCTGAAATCAACTTTGTCTATTCATGAAGATAGCTGCTTTTTATTTGCCTTTGTCTCACTTTGAATATATATAATCCACAGGTTACAGACTTTTCCAATAACTACATTTCAACTTGTATTTCATCAGCAAACATTTGAGAGGATGTTATTTCATAGATTAACTATTTTGAATTCATTGTTGATCAAGTTAGAAGTAGTGGGCAATTTTCTTATAGAAAGCAATTCTATACATAATGAGCAGATGCTTGCCAGCTCTAATCAATAAGCTGTATGCCTTGTCCTTCTCCCTGTATCCGAGAATCATGTACTGCTTTATTGTCCATGTCCTCATGCAACAGACACAAGGGATTACTGGAAAGAAAAAGATTACAGGATCAGATTTGTCCTTTCCCCACTCCAAAAGGCCAAAACATTTCGACAGCTATGTTTTCAAGTAAGATTTATATCCTACAATATCCTTTGAGGTTTTCTTACTAGAATGAAACATACATTTCAGGAGAGTTAATGATTTCACTGGAGCAGGGAGAAACAGGCAAGTCACAGGATTTTCAAAAAGTATAACAATTCAGGTAAGAATATACATTAATTAATGTTGCCCTAAGTTTTATCAGTTAAAATTTTTTTTTTAATTTCAAGGGAAGAGGCTTTAACATGAGAAATAAAATATATCCCAGTCCATTATCTACATATTCTTCATCTTGGCCATGAGGTCTTCCAAGCTTTCACCAGAATCTTCCACTGTTACCTCAGTGACAGAATCTTCTTGCTATTGACAAATAAGGGAAATACAGTGAAAAAAGAACCATATAGAATTCTTGATGCTTAGAAGACAAAGTCTTTTACATTCCCCACCAGTCTTTTGATTTACAAGGCAGTAATTTCAATATTCTTGACAGCTCCAGTATTTTTAAACGACATTATAGCTAAAACTACCAATAAACAAAAATGAGATCTTCATTTAATCAAAATCTATTATACTTGATTCATTAATGAGTGAATAAAACCATTTTATTCTATGTTTTAAAAGTCTAAAATAAGCTATAAATATTTGCATATTAACACTGAATACCTCTCTCTCACATCTTAATGCCTATAGCATAAAATATCTTAAAACAGGAAATACTTCACTGGCATTACAATTAGAATGAAGATGAAAGAAGAAAAATATTTTATATGATAGTTACATATGGGTAAATCATATTTTTGAAGTACCTTTTTTGGAATTGTGTATGCCACTGTAATTCCTTCAGGTAAGTCTGGAACTGGACCTGAAGAATTTTTCAGTTCCTCTTCTGAAACCTGAGATACCAGCTCAATACCTGTAAATTTGATCCTGTATCAGTTTTTAAGGAATTTAATAAGCAATAATTATTCAATTTGTATAATCTTTTTGATTGGCTACCATAAAAGGTTTTGTTTTATGCTGCCATTTCAATTTATAAAAGAACACCTACCCCATTCATTATCTTCATGGATTATCTCTTCCTCTTCTTGCATAACCTCTTGTTTAGGCAGTGCTGCTACCTTTTTCTGTAGAAATCAAACAGCATCAAAGTGTTCTTACTCATTCTCAGTTCTCTAAAGTATTAATCAAGAATTTTCCTTTATGACTAATATATAGGACATTACAAGCATTAATCAAGAATTCAGACAGGCTTTTTATCTTACCAAAGCAAGAAAGAACATTCATTTTTGAAGTATGGTGAATAAATTAATCATTTATCTTGTATTCCAAATCTGTTTAAGTTATTTATTGTCCTATGCAATATGATCCCTCATGCATTCTAACAGATTGCCGTGTACCTTATATTCTTCCTGCTGCTTCCTGCAATTTCTGTCATCACACTGGGGATTTGGCTTCATGGACATAGTAGGAAAAAAATCCTGCATTGCATTGTATCCAAGGTAAAAACTAACAGTACCAAAATTTAACAGAAACCTAGAAAAATCAAAGTAGACTTAAATAAAGAAATTAAAACCATGAAAAATACTAGAACAGTTAAATTTTTTAAAAATAACTTTGAAATAGGTAAATGATACACTTTTTAAATCAGAAAACAGAAATCTGCATCCAGAAAACAGCAATTTTCTCTTATTTACAGTGCCTGGCTCACAGTAGATGCTTCAGTGTTTATTGAATGAAGGAAATAAAAGATTACTCCATTTCATCAACTGTAGAACACACTATTTTTGCCGGGCGCGGTGGCTCAAGCCTGTAATCCCAGCACTTTGGGAGGCCGAGACGGGCGGATCACGAGGTCAGGAGATCGAGACCATCCTGGCTAACACTGTGAAACCCCGTCTCTACTAAAAAATACAAAAAACTAGCCGGGCGAGGTGGCGGGCGCCTGTAGTCCCAGCTACTTGGGAGGCTGAGGCAGGAGAATGGCGTGAACCCGGGAGGTGGAGCTTGCAGTGAGCTGAGATCCCGCCACTGCACTCCAGCCCGGGCGACAGAGTGAGACTCCGTCTCAAAAAAAAAAAAAAAAAAAAACACATGTGGGAGAAGTGTATTTTTTAAATCCCTGAGATATGGTATTAAAGCTACTTAATTTTTGTTTAACATTTTATCTGTAATTTACTATAAAATGCACAATCTTAAATGTATAGCTCAGTAAAATTTTGTATGAGTCTTTCATGGAACCATCACCAGATCAAGATATAGAACATTCTCGGCATCCCATGGCCTCCAGCTCCCTCCTGTCATCTTCCCAGTCAAATCTGATACTTTTTACTCTGTTGCCCATGCTGGAGTACAGTGGTGTGATCATGGCTCACTGTAGCCTCACCCTCCCAGCCTCAAGCAATCCCATCTCAGTCTCCCAAGTAGCTGTGACTACAGGCAAGCACCACCACGCTTGGCTAATTTTTGTATTTTTTTTGTAACGATGGGGCTTTGCCATGTTGCCCCAGGCTGGTCTCGAATTCCTGGGCTCAAGTGATCTGCCTGCGTTGGCCTCCCAAATTGTTGGGATTACAGGCGTGAGCCACTACACCCGGCCAATCTGATTTTTTTTATTAGGTTGGCGCAAAAGTAATTGCAGTTTTTGTCAAACGTAATGGCAAAATCCGCAATTACTTTTGCACTAACATAATAAAAGTTTCTATACAGAGAAAATCACATAAAAAAGATAAATGACAAAAATATTTGCAAATACACATTCTTAATATACAAGACAAAAAAGAGCAATAACTATTAGACAATTCACAGATGAATGTAAGTGTTCAACTTTTTTCACAAATAAAAATAAAAATTAAATGCTTATTTTTTACCCACCAGAATGACAAAGGTTACAGAGTTTGATGATACCCAAAAAGGTATGGGTGAACCAGGTACTCCTAAACTATGATACAAATGTATAATCTAAACTATGATACAAATGTATAATCCTTTTGCAGGAGAAATTTAGTAAATATCTCATAAATTCAGAAATTCTACTTTAAAAAATGTGTACTATAGGCCGGGTGCAGTGGCTCATGCCTGTAATTCCTCGCACTTTGGGAGGCCGATATGGGCAGACTGCTTCAGCCCAGGAGTTCAAGACCAGCCTGGGGAACATAAGGAGACTCTGTTTCTACAAAAAATACATAAAAATTAGCTGGGCGTGGTGGTGGGTGCTTGTAGTCACAGCTACCTGGGAGGCTGAGGTAGGAGGATCACTTGAACCTGGAAGGTGGAGATTGTAATTAGCTGAGATTGTGCCTCTGCACTCCAGCCTGGGTGACAGAGTGAAACCCTGTTTTAAAAAAAAAAAAAAAATGTACTAAAGAAAACTCTAGGCTGGGCATGGTGGCTCACGCCTGTAATCCCAACACTTTGGGAGGCTAAGGTGGGCAGATCACTTAAGCTCAGGAGTTCAAGACCAGCCTGAGCAACGTGATGAAACCTTGTCTCTACAAAAAATACAAAACTTAGCCAGGCATTGTGGCATACACTTGTACTTCCAACTACTTGGAAGGCTGAGGTGGGAGGATCACTTGAGCTCGGGAGGTTGAGGCTGCAGTGAGCCATGATTGTGCCACTGCACTCCAGCTTGGGCAACACAGTGAGACCTTGTCTCCAAAAAAATCAAGAAGAGAGATCAATCTAGTATTCAGAGATATGTACAAGATGTAGCCTGTAGCATTGTTAATAATAAAAAAAAGAATTAAGTAGCCTAAATGACCATCAACAGAGGGGCTAGCTAAATAGGACACATCCTTAAGAGAATACTTGGTTAGCCAGGATTCCTTGCTGCTTTTTTGTATCATACTATAAAATGTTTTGTTTAGACAGGGCCTACTACTGTCTAAACAGGCTATTTGCTCTTATATGAAATAGCCCTAGACCATTAATTTGAGAGTTTATATGTATGCTTTTTTCAATTTCTTTGCTAGCAACTGACACTTCTTATTGATTGGTGCCTCCATGTGTCTTGTTGCAATTTGTTCTTATTATATTGGAGGCTTAGGGTATACAACTAAGCTTATTAAAGTTGTAAAATGAGGGAAAATAAATGGCCTGAATTAGAGAACACCTAAAGGGGATCTGCTTTTAATAAAGTATGAGTTGATTCATGAACTCTGACATAAATTTTAGCAGCAAAGAAATCTTTTCCCTTCTTTTTAGCTATAGTTTAGATAGTACAGTTGCTGGATGTTTGTTTTTGGATAGCAGAGGTATCCAAAAGCAGATTTTAAGAATCTGTTTTATATTAACACTAATATAAATGTTAACATTTTATATATATGTAAGTGTAAAATTTACAGTAACACTAATGTTTAATTACATTAACAATAATTACTGTTTAGACACACTTGGGTTATTTTTGGTAAGACTTAAATCAATATAGTAGAAACAGGTGTGCTTAAGTCTCCATCCACTGGTCAGACTTGGAAAGATTTAAATCATTTGGTTAATGCTTCATAAATAAATATGCCACTACCATTGTATCATTTCATAAAAGCTATTCCAAATGCAGGGAGTAACTGACATTCATATATATTCATGTATGAATATTAATATACATAATATTTAATATAGCAATATATATGAAAAGTAGACATACATATATAAAATAGAATGTACATGTATGCATATAGAAAACATTTAAAACTACATTTAAAAGTAACTATATACTTAGCTTATAATTTCAATTTCTGAAATGCTTTGTGAAATGTATTTATTTTTATTGAAAGCATATAAGACTATTCAGAAAAATTAGCCCTGACTTACTTTAACACGTTTTGTACTAAGATCCCAGCAACAACACCCATAGTGGTAGGAAGACTGGCTGCACAAACACCTTCTCGTTTCAGAGTCTTTTCATCAATATTTGCAGCAACTACAAGTGGTGGAGCACACTACATGAAAAAGAATGAAAAAAAAGAGGAAAAGTATGAGATGTTCCAAATAGTATTCCATCCAAGTTTTTTTCTTTGAATTGTAATACATTTTCAATGCCCCTAAGAACTTGAGTACCTAATAGTGAAGAATAATCCAAAAAGAATAATGCATACCGCAAAACAAGCAGATTCTCCAGGAATTATGAGCTGTATATGCCCTGAAACTGCATTTTCACTGACCCCAGATTCCATCCATGTTTGTCCAAGTTCATTACAAGCCTTAGTAGAAATGGGTGAAAACATAAGGAAAAAAAATAAGAGCAAGAAGTAATTTACAATACATTCTTTGAACTGAATGGATTACCAAGGTCTTTTAAAATTAATTTTCAGAATAAATCAGGTAAGTTGTAAGATAATGGAATTCCTTGGTAATTACCATACTCTATTAAAGAGTAAAGCGACAGTATTCAAGATGCAGTCAGTAAATATTATTAAATTGAATCAAAGTTTATTGGATTTCTTGTCAAATTAATGTGAAATTTCACTTTTCTAAAATAATTTCAGGAACAAAACAAGGCAAAATATCATCTGAAAAGTTAAAAACAATATTCAAAAGGAAAATAGTTATTTTTATTTTTGAGAAACCAGGTTTTTAGGCAATTTATACATATTTATACATTTATAAAATAAAGTAACAAAAGCTAAAACTAACGCTGACCAATAATTATTATAAGATACCAATTTAAGAATTATACATCAGAGGTATTTGCTGTTTCACAGTTTACCAGCAAAAAGAGTAGGATACTGTAACACATGTCACAGCAGCAAGAATAGATTAGAATAGATTTTAAGAGTAGGCTAAGAGAACATTACAAATAAAACACAGAAAAGGGTTTGCATTCAGAACTGTTTTTAGGATGGGGATTATATACTGATGGAATATACAGGAAAACAGCTAAATCCATGAATATATCTTGCACAGCAGGAACACTCACTGTATTTATTGTCATTCGAGCTTCAAAATTGTCCACACAGCTAAGAACTAGATCAACAGGTTTTCCTTCTTCTAACCCACCATTACTAGTCAAAGAAAATAAGTTTGAAAAACATCAGGACACAAAATACACTCTAATACATTATATTTTACTTGTTCAGTCCAACATTCTTTCATTAAATGTTTTACTATAATTATCACATAACTGTGTAATATTAAAGATATATATATCAAGTATTGAGTAACATACAAATATAACATCAATGGTACTGTAGTATTACTTATTTTACAAGAACTACAAGGGTGAAGGAAGTATAAAGTATGTTCACAACAATTACTTTTTCACTACCGGCTTTCACATTTTTATTCATGCTTCATTACAAATGTAATAAAAGCTAATTGGATGCAATTCATTATTTCAGTGGTGGTCTGACAGTCTCTGAAGAAAACCATTTTCAGACAGAAATACAATCTAGAACACAACTTAAAACTGACACTCTCTTATATTGTAACTTACAGGGGTTTTTTGCTTGTTTGCTTTTTAATTGTTTTTGGACAATATATACCTTTAAATGATATTCTAATACATAAAAATCACACAAAAATTATTGTTCTAAAAAAATGGAAAAATATATATCAATCTTCCATTCATTGGATTAATCCATAGATTTTTCTAATAATTTTCTAATACTTGAGCTAGGCATTATACAAAATATTCATAAATTAAAATTTTACCTTATTCTATCCATGAAATGTTGAAAGTTTTCCACTGTGGTTATATTATAGTTGTGTACTTCAAAAAGAACATCAGGATTAATGTTCCTAAGAAGGAAAAAGGGAATGATTATAAGCCTGTAATCCTAGCATTTCAAGAGGCTGCGGTGGGAGGATTACTGGAGTCCAGGAGTTCAAGGCTACAGTGAGCTATCATCGCACCCACTGCACCCCAACCTGGGGGACACAGTGAGACCCTGTTTCTAAAAAAAAAAATGTTTTTAAAAAGACCACTACTAGTAGCTATAGTAAGAAAAAGCTGTGAGGAAAAGAATTGAAAGAGCTAAAGGGCATTTAACATACCTTAGAGAAGCGAATTCAAGCTATTCAAAGAAAATCCAAAGTTCTTTTCTATCTCTTTTATCTCACACTTCAAGTACTAGGTTCATTTTTGTCATAAAGATTACAAAACTGCTCCCACCCCAATCAATCTAAGTGTTGGGAATTAAGACTTAACCATGTCCAGTAACTACTTACAGCTCAGCCTCACTTCCTTATTCCAATTAAGAACAAATTTGGGGCCACAAAGAAAGTTCCTAAAGCAGGGATTGGTGAACTGTGGCCCATGGGCCAAATTTGGCCCACCACCTGTTTTTGTGCAGCCTTCAGGCTAAGAATTTTTTTCCATTTTTAAATGGTTGGGAAAAGAATCAAAAGAACATTTTATGACATATAAAAATTGTATCAGCCAGGCATGGTGACTCATGCCTGCAATCCTAGCACTTTGGGAGGGCTAAGTGGGCAGATGGCTTGAGTCTCAAGAGTTCGAGACCAACTTGGGCAATATGGCAAAACCCCGTCTCTGCTAAAACTGCAAAACATTAGCCAGGCATGGTGACACGTGCCTGTAGTCCTAGCTACTCAGGAGGCTGAGATGCGAAGATAGCTTGAGCCTGGGAGATGGAGGTGCAGTGAGCCGAGATTGTGTTGCTACACTCCAATCTGGGTGACAGAGTGAGACTCTGTCTCAAAAAAAATTTGTTTTTTAATTTAAAAAATTAAAAATTGTATGAAATTCAAATTTTGGAGTCCAAAAATAGAATTTTATTGGAGCACAGACATGCTGATTCATGTTTGTGTTGCCTACAGCTGCTATCACACTACAACTAACAGTTGCAACAGAGAACATCTGGCCCTCAAAGACTAAAATATTTATTATATAACCCTATACATAAAAAGTTTGCCAACCCCATGTCCAACAGGTAAGAGAATTCTTTGTACAAGTGAAATCTGCATTTTATAGAGAAAAAGTAAGATCCATTTATATTAACTCATATCAAATACATAAAGTAAGATTTCACTGAATATGTTTCTTGATTGCTATTCCATTTACCTCAGAGTATGTTCTGCTGCTTGAACTTTACTTAATCCTGCTTGATGAGGTTGGAAGAAAAGTCTATTCATATTGGCTAGTTCCACCTTGTCATAATCAAAGAGTAGCAACTAAAATGAAAACAGTGGTATTCTGATGAAAAGCATACCAAAAAACTAAAAATATCAAAAAATTAGCTTTACATTTAATTAGTGTAACAGTTTGATAATATATATTAGCTAACTTTACAACACTGAGTGCCATATATTAATTCATTGAATGCTCATGTGAGGCATGTAGGTACTATTATCCTTATTTTAAAAATGAGGCAACTACAACACTTGTCCAAAGGCCACTCATCTAATATGAGGTGAAAATGGCATTCAAACTCGCATTCTCAATCCAGCATCTGCACCTCAACCACAATGCTTTGCTGCCTCTCTAAATAATTCACTCAAAAATTAATTCCCTTTCATTCCATTTTTTAAAACTGTGGCAAAATCCTACTTCATTTCCATTTTTTTGCTAAAAGCCAGGAATCTATTGGATAAATGAAATCTTTAAATAAGATAAAAACAAATGCTGTAACTTAAAATATAGTATAACCTGACTCCTTTTGTGTATATGACAGAATATATATACCAGTGACATGGCTAAAACATCATTCCAAATAGAATTACAAACCAGTTAATTGTTGTTTCCTGCTATATACTTAAGCCTGTTTCAAAAAGCATTTCACACACACACACATTAAAATGGCAATTAGGTCACATTTCTTATCAATAAGAACAGGCTAGAGACAAGGACTATCCTAAGTCCCTTCTTGATATGAAATTCTGTGACTCTGTAATACAATTCTCAGCATACTAAACAATAAACACAAAAATGGGATTTTCTTCTCAATAAAAAAACTAAAAAGAAAAAAAATTAACCTAACCCATAACTCCTAGATAGCCCTTAAAGATCTCACCAAAATTTTCTAATCCTACTTAAGAGTCTCCAAAACATAGTTTATTTAAGCTCATCAATAAATATATATTAGGTCAGGCTAAGTATTAAATGAGTTTCTGCCTCATAGCTTGTTTATACATAAGTTGCAGGAAACATTAAACTTGGGAACAGAAGGTCTGAGGTGTAACTCTGCCACTAATTAGTTCTGATTGTGGGTAAATCACTTTCACTTTTTAGGCCTGTATCTTCATCTCTAAACTAAAGAAGCGAGTATAGATCTGGTGATCCAAGGCACCCCAGATAACTTTAAAGAGATCCCAGAGGCTTTCAGGGATAAGAAATGGACTCTGGGTTTCCTAACATCTTCTACTTTCCTATTTAACCTCATTAATTCGCTTCGTATTTATCTGTTTTACAAATTAAAGAAAGACTTCCTGAAACTTACCTGTGTAGCTTCTGTTTACAAACTTGAGGGCACACTGGAATCACTTGGAGAATTTTTAAAAACACAGATGTTTGTGCCTCATCCCCAGAGATTCTTATATGGGGTGCAGTCTGGACACCAGAATTTTTTAAAACTTCCCAGGTGATTCTAACTACAGCAATATATAACTACTGTTCTACCTCTTTGCTACTCAAAATGTGGCCTGGTCGAGCTGCATTAGCATCACCTGAAGCTTGTTAGCGATGCAAGAGCACGTCTCCAAATGAATATGTAAATGATATGCAAATGAATATGCAAATGACTCGCTTGGGGCTCGTGTTACAATACAGATTCTGATTCAGTATGTCTGGGGTAGGTATTGAGAGCTGATACTGATGTTACTACTTCAGGGACCAAACTTGGAGTAGCAAGGATCCAGTGGTTCTTACTAGTGTAATCCTAGGAACATCATTATCAGGATCACCTGGGAGCTTGTTAGCGCTGTCAATTATTAAGTCCACCTGACACCTATAAAATCAACACCACCAGAGTAGGATCTGTTAATCTGTGCTTTAATAAGGCTTCCAACTAATTGTGATAACATATTGAAACTTGAGAGCCACTAATCTCAATGATCTCTATTATCCCTGGTCAATAGAGGTCAGTGATCTCTAATATCCCTGGTCAGGGTGCTTAAGTCAGCTATACGCAATTTTTATCCAGATTTTGTAAATCTTTTGAAAGATATTAAAATTTCAATAAACATTTTTAGTATTTTGGTGTTGTTTCTATATTGATAAGTGAGTGCCAATTTTGAAATCACCTTCTTTTAAGAATTTGGGGTAGACCAACATATTAGCAAGCATTGGTAAACTGGGAGAATGCTTCCTTTACCAGAACAACAAATTAAAGGATACATAATTGTGGAAAGTTTATTTATTCAACCATTATGTATCTAACATCATAGACTTTGGCTTTGTAAATCTAAGAGTGGTAGACTGAATTCTGGTACAAGAAAGTTACTTCTTCCCATAATCTAAATAAATTTTAGAAAAAAGTAAAAAAGTACCAATTTTTAAAAATCCATCCAGAGCATTCTCTAGTTCAAAATCAAGAGTAGGAAAGGTACATGTTTTCTATTCTGTCTGGTATGTTTAATAAAATAATTGTTAGATGTTTCAGCGTTTCACACACTTTATCAGATTAACAGCCTTCTTTCCTAAGCTTCTATATCCAAAACACTTAAGTCCAAATTGTTTACATATTACTTCAAACAAAAACGTTTCTAAACACAATTAGACAATCTTTGTCTAATTAGAAATAATATCACCTTTTATTTGGGTGGGGATATGTCTCAACCCAAATAGAACAATCTAGATTAATACACTGCAAAGCAATAAGGCATTAGTAAAGAAAAAAAAATCCTAATTTGTACCTGATTTACTCCAGGAGTGAGTAGTTCCCTATACAAGAGGCAAAGAGAAATGTTTTTACCTTACCAATGCCACATCTTGTCAGCATTTCAGCAGTCACACTACCTACTCCACCAACACCTACTATTGCTACGGCAAAGGTACGGATTTTCTGTGAAATACAAAATAGTATGTGCTGGTTAATAGCTCTTCATCAAATATGTCACCAGAAGTTATTTTAATTCACTGAATTCATCTTACAAAAACTTGGAAAGGGTTTATCATACCTCATAGTCGCTTACAATTCCCATTCGTTTCAATGCCATCAAGCGGCTTAAAACAAAGAAAAATATGTTTTAAAGCTTACAGTCTTTTAGGTAATAGTAATACAAATAGACATACATCATCACAGAAAATAAACACCAAAATATAATCATTACTAATCATTTCAAAGAGGAGGATGCTTACAGGCTGGTTTTTACCAGATGAAACTAAATTACCCAGGTACCTTTAAAAACTCCCAAGTGTAGTCCATGAAATAAGATTGGTTTTTAAAAGCTATGTACTCTGATTTGCAGCCAAGATTGTGACTACTACTTAAATGTTAAGGGTCAAAGTTAAATTTCAACATTTTTCTACGCTTTGGTAGAATATGTAAATATTTAATGTTTTAATACTCAGATCTCCATCATCAGAGTAAATTCATGGCTGGAATTCCATTCTCGTTGCCTTTGCCCACAATGGATGATGTCTACTTTTAGTAAGCACCTACTGTATGCCAAAGACTCTGAGAGGTGCTTTAACTAGTTACTGATAATCTGCAGTTTAAGTCTATAATTAATTCCCATTCATCTTCACTTTAAGGAGTCAAATAGTTCCACCAGGCTTGTCAGGAAATTCAGCCTCCACCCCCATTTTCCACGCCCTCACTTTTAACTCTGTTACCATCATATTCCTAAACAACATGCTAACATTGTATTTCTTTTCAGTTATAGTCAATTATCTGAATCAGATTTTGTTCTTAGCATTCATCCCTACTGCACACAGACATTTTCCATTCCACCAACCTCCCAATATTATTATATGGTCATCTTGGTTAGATGTTAACTCTTCACAACTGGGTCATGCAGTATATTAAAACTTACCCTTTCCTTTAACCCCCAACCCTGAAGTTAATAAGTGTGTTTCTCCTGATGCTTAATTTCCTATGTATTTTCACAAAATCAACTCCAACTTTTCACTAGTTGTCTAAAGTTCCTCTAGATACATTCATATTCATGAGGTATTTTATCAATTTCATCTTCTTAAAGATGTATCTCCTAGAATCTGACATAATATCTCTAGATTTACTGCACATACAGCTCCCTTCCTAAGCTCTTCCTTCATCATTATACTACAGAGTCTCTTAATTTCTTTATTCTGTATTAATCCACTGCTTCCTGTATGCTATAGCTCACTAGTTCTAAAGTGTCTATGGATCAGCAACAGGACCACCTGAGAATTTAATAGAAATGAAATTTCTTAGGCCCTAACCTATAATCACCCACTGAATCAGAAATCTTGAATGTGGAGTCTAACAATTTGCTCTAACAAGCCCTCCAGTAATTCTGATGTACATGACAGTTTAAAAGACTGTCATCAATTATTTTTAAACTTACTCTCTTGCTGTGGTTAGAACATCTTCCAGTAGTTTTGCAAAGGGTACAGCAGAGGTAAATTTTGAGAACTTTCATGTCTGAAAATGTTCCTTATCAAAATTATGTTCTTCATAAAAATGACAAAGCAAAGGGCATATAATTTTGGGAAGCTACACATATACTCTTAATCGATAGTTTAACTTGGTGAAGAAGTCTAAAGTTAGAATTGTCTTTCAACATTTTAAGGTATTGCTCCAGTGTCTCCTAGCTTGTAAAATTTCACAGTGTCCCTTAATGTGAATCTGTTCTCATCCCTTGTGCTGAGTTTTTAGTGAACGCTTTCAAAATGAAAACTCACATTTTCAGTTCTGGGAAATTTCCTTGAAGAATTTGGTTACTTCCTTGTTTGGTTTGTTTCCTGGACTGTCTGGAACTATTATTTGGAAGTTGGGCCATTTGGATTTGTCCTTTATCTATCTTCTTTCTCCAATTATCTACCATTTTAGTTTTCTGCTCTATTCTCTGGATGATTTCTTTCAACTTTATTTTCCAACACTTCTACTAAGATTTTCATTTCTATTACCATCTCCATTTGCAAGAATCCTTGATCATCTAACTACTTTGCACCTTGTTCCTGTATCATTTGTACTATATCTTCTCTCATCTCAGGATACTAATGATAATTTAGGGGGATGTGTTTCTCTTACATAGTCTATCCAAGTTGCTATTTTTATTTCTTTCATGTTAGAAGTTTCTCTCATCCTTTGTTCTGTTCATATTTAAGAGTGGGACACAATAAAGGTAACAATATAGGCAATACTGTTTGACTTCACTGGCCTGACTAGTTGAGAAATCCACCATGTCAGTGTCTTTCAGTCTTTCCTCTTGGCTCCATCAGATTCCCTAGAGAATAATCTTTCAAACTGCAACCTGAGTTGGAGTTCCAACCCCGCGATCAGCTGTTGGATGTGAAGCAGCAAGGCTGGGAGTCTCAGCATTCAGTATGTAAGCATTTAGTTTACATTCAGTCACAACATTCAGCATGTAAACAGTTTACCCCTTCCTTCAGGTACAAAGACCTGCCCCAATTCTTGGAAATCTTCTATTTTAGTCTTTCTAATGAAGAAATCTCTACTTTCCTCTTCTGGTAGGGAAGGAGTGTTTGCCCAGTTACCCACAGTGGAGTAGGGGATCTGGGGCTTTGTTTCTTCAATAGATTTTCAACTGAAAGTTTTGGGGTTTTTTTAGCCCTCCCTGAAGTTCTCCAAGTACCTGTGTCTATTCCTGAGCTTTTGGGGATTCCTGCAATAAACTGGGTTGCAAGCTTAAGATTAAACTTCTCTGAATCTATTAACTCAGTTACCTTCACCCATCCTTTCTCTAGTTTCCAAATTGTTACTATAATCAAGTACAGGGACGCACCCCTCCCCATAAGTTATTAATACGAACCTTTTATATTTTCAATGGGAGTTTTCTTTTAAAAAATTCCTTTACTGTCATTTTAGTGAGGTTGGTTAGAAAGTGATGGCAGATCCATCACAGGAATTTGCTATCCTTACCTTGATGCTCCCTTCAATCTTTAAATAACCTGAAAAGCAAGGATGGCAACCCCCTTTTTCAAATGAGGGAAACAGTTTGGGTTAATCAACTGCCCAAGATTAGCTAACTGGCAAACAGTATTCTGAGCTGGGTTTCTGGGTCAGGATTTGATACCAGGTTTTCTAATCTCAAAGCCTCTCCAGTTTTTCCACAAGCTTATAACTGTATTCCATAACACATAATGTTACGGTTACTTGTGTTGTTTAATATCCCACATCCATGTAGTCTCTCAAACTGAAGCAAAAGTCAGGGGCTTTATATTTCTTTTGTATCTCTTGAAGCAGTTAAAATGGTGTTGAACACATACATATCCCTTTCCTATAACCTTCTGTACTTCATCATAATTCAGTAACCTGTAATTTATCAATAATAACACTGTATTTTATCATAATTCTTACCACCTGTACTGCAATGCACATTTACTTTTCTATTTATCGCACACTCATCTGGTAAGCTCTACAGGAAAAAGACCATGTCTACTTTATATTCACAGTGTCTGCGCATAATAACTACTCAATACAAAGTAAATAATATTGTCAAGGAGGACTGGAGACAAAAAGGTACTCAGTAAATATTTGCTGTATGAACAATTCAAAAAATTAAAGCTGACCTTTATTAAACTTCCATATACCAGTGAAGAGCTTTGGGTATCAAACTGCCATCTCCTGTATAGCAATTTTAATAAAGTCAATGGCGCAAATCAGATAGGAAATACAAAATATTGAGACTTGAGTTCTGAAAGTCTTGTTTGTCATCATTACAATGTCAAGGGATCATCTCATATTAAAATAATGTCTGAAAGACAACTTAAGTTCATGACCCATATTCCTCTGCTTTTCATTCTGGAGGGAAAATTTCAAAGTCTTCATTTGTAAAATTTTAAAATGTTTTTAAAATGTCAAATAGTTTCCACTTATTCTGATTAGAGACGTCAGTTCATGCTTATTTAATCTCTAAAAATTTTGGACCATTAACCCTTCATATTTGGCAACACAGTTAAAACAGCGCACCCTAAGACTTCTACTGCGGCTTTATGTATCACAAACTAAAACCTGTTTTAAAAATCAAAACTCTTATGCTCTTTAAAGGAAAAAAGCAACAATAAAATCTTCCTTATCTACTTTAACACTATACAATTTTTAGCTACACGACTTAATTGTTTTTACTGGGGAGATGGTTCATGAGAATTTTACATTAAGACAAATCTAATGCAAGACAGGCCGTATTATTTACTACCAAGGCATGAACCTGAGGTGGCTGTCTAAGCCTCAATTTTCTCACCTATATAACGGGGTAAAATAGTAGCAATCCCATTGGGTTTTGGTCAGAGGAGACAATGCATGTAGAGTGCTTAGCACAGTGAAAGCTCAATAACTGCTTGCTACTAAATGCACCTAGCAATAAAATCTTGTATAAGATTTACCATGTACAAGCGCTACTCTAAGACCTTTATACATACTGATTTTTTTCAATCCCCACAACTATGACAGAGATAGATATTACTGTTATCTTCATTGTATAGGTGAGAAGCTGAAGCGGAAAGTTTCACAACTTGCCTAAGGTTAGACAGTTATTAAGAGAGTAGTTAGATTTGAATTGCAATCAGTCTGGCGGTAGAGTCCTTACCCTAACCATTGCACTACATTCCATCTGCTGAATTGACAGGCTTTATTAGGAAAGAAGAAAAGAGAGACCTGGGCAGTCTTGGTAATGTCGAATGGTTTGAGATGTTAAGGAGCACCCGAATATCTCGGATTAGCGCTAACCCCGCTCTCCCCCGCCTCGCCCCCATTTAAGATGCATCGATAAGCCTTTATGAAACTCAAAGTTTACCTTAGCAGGTTTTACATCTTCTAAAAGTTCTTACTATCAGTCTTATACACAGCGAGGTGGACTAATTAAGAGGCAAGGGCGATAGGAAACTGGACACACGTCCTCAGCAGGCACAGGAGCAGCACCATATGGCTGACTCACTGGAGGTTTATTAAAAAGAGAAAGAGTATCTTCCGATCGGTACTAAGATGTGGCCTTGCCCATTTGGGAACAGGATTCCCAGACCAAGAAAAGGGTGGAGGGAGTCCGCATGAGCGGGACGTGGGAAGCTCCTCACTTCTGACCTCACGGAGCCTGACCTCGTCTCCCGCGCCTGCCTCCGACCGGCGACGCAGGTTACCTGTAGGGATTCGAATCCACCACCTCTGAGCTCATCTTCTCGATGCGGACCCGGCCGCCCCCTCCTTCGCCGCTCCCCGGAGCCCGCCGATTTCTCTCCTGGGCAAGTTCCCGCTCCAGCTCCTGGACCCGCTGCTGCAGCCGCTCCACAGACTCGGCCATGGCTGGGACTCCGGCCGCCAATGCTCCCAGCCCGGGCCTTCGCCGCCGCCTTCGCCCCACGCTGCTCGGCTGGGTCCGCGAAGGGTACTTGGGGAGGCACCTAGCCGCTGCCTTCCTAGCCCAGAGACCTGGGGAAGTGCACCCAGCGCCTCACAGACAGACACGTCTCCTTCACTCCTTCCTCGGAGCTGCTTCCGGTGCGTCGCAGACATCGCTCCCCCTTAGCAAAAACCTGGCTCTTTCGGCTTCCTTCCTCCCTGGGTAGGCTACACTCGGCCGTAGCAGGACCGGGGTGATAAGTGTCCAGGGCAGGAGGCCTGCGATGTTGCCTTTCTAACCGGGTGTCTAGGAGAACAGGGTCTTTTTATTCTTGGGCTCAAGGTCCTGACGGGCCTTTTTCTGAACCGGACCCTACAGGTCTTCCGCCTGCTGATGCATTAAATTTGGGGATGGAAGAGGCTTCTGCGTTGTTCCTTGTGCGCAACGATGCCGTGGCTTTGCTTTCTTTAAAATTGAGGCCTCCAACTCTGACGCTGACTGGAGAACTGAAATCCGAACACACATTAGGCTCTTATGGCACTTGGCTAGAGCTAAAACCTCCAGATTCAGCGGGCAAGCGTTGCTCAGCAACGGCGCGTAGGGTGTATGTGGTTGGCTGGAATCAGACCCCGCCCCGGCCTCCGCCTGTGCTCTGGGGGCGTTGCCCAATCCTGAAGGACTTCTGCGCTCGAGACCTGTGGATTCTGCGTTGTAGTGGCCTGCGGGGGTGATCATGAAGCTAGGTGCTACTGGCGAGACCGATTTGGCCGAAATGCTGCCCCAGCACAAGTTCGACAGCAAGTCCCTGGAGGTCTACCTAAACCAGCACTTGCCTGGCTTTGGGGCCGAACGTGAGGCTACGCTGACCATTGCCCAGTACAGGTATCGACGCCAGCCTTTGCCTCCAGCGGAAACAAATTTGTGCATTGCGTTTTCCTTCCTTTGGCCCTGGGTGGTTTCCTAAGTTTCTCCCACCCCGACTGCTTTTCCTGCAGTCGGTGGACGCACCCTGCAGGCATGAGCTGCTATTGCCGGCCTCCCGAATTCGATGCTGGGGTCTTCCCAATTGGAGGGCGGTAATGGAAGCGCAATAACGTTCACCATTCCGCTATCCAAAGGAGTCTTTGTTAAAGGATGGATTTATGTCCCTCGAGGATTCACCAAGGCAATTAAGGCTAGAAATTCTGAGAAATAGATGCCTTCTTTTGTAATACAACCATTAGATCTTTTTCTGAGAAGCTGGTGTAATTCCGTTTGATTGGTCTTATTCCGGGAGGCTGAGTTAATGACACCAGATGGAGGATCCGAATTCGAGTACTAGCTTTTCCACTTAGGAGGTCATAGCACCACTTTGGGCCTCAGGTTTTTTGAAGTGAGGTAATGCAACTGGGTGAGAGGATCCTGAGAATACCGTTCCCTACCGGGAATCTGGCTTTAGTCTCATGTTTTACAATAGATGATACATTCTTAAAACTTTATTATAAAAATAACATCGTTACTAATACAGGGCTATAGAAAGAGTCCTATCATTCAGAAAACTGGATCTGTCACTTGCTGTCTGGGAGTTTAAATATGTTACATAAACATTCTGAGAAACGGTTTCCTAAGTTGTGATATCTATTTTAATTAGTCTTATTAATGTACAGTAATATAGGTGAAAGGGCGTAAAAATTGCAACAACACAGTATGCTAGTGGTATTTTATCACTGGCATTTATATTCTTTGACTACTGATTTTGGTGAAAATGAAAATAGTAATAAATGAGATTGATCAGGGAACATTTTAGGGTGTAGAATCAAAAGGTCCCATGTCCCAGTAGATGTTGGAGGATGAAGGAAAAGGTGGAATAAAGAATAGCTGAGATTTCTGGGCCAGAAGCCTTGTGTTGTGACAAACTAAAACAGATCAAAGTTCAAATTTCAACTATTTCAATTGCTGTGGAGTTTGGACAAGTTGCCCTTTGAGCATCTAGTCCTGCTTTGGCAAACAGGAGATAGTAACATTCATGTTGTAGGGGTGTTGAAGAGGTACATAACTGAAAGAGACTTAATTCTTGAACCAAGCTGAATGTTAAACCATAATCATGTTTAAAAAATGAAATTAGTTTGGTATAAAAATTGCTTCCGGAAATATTGTATAAGCTTGGTTTAATAAATATATACGGAACTCTGGATCCCACAGAGAACACGCATTCATTTCTAGGACACGTGAAAAAGTTTATAAAAATTGAAAACACATAGGCCATGAAGGAAGTCTCAGAAATTCAAAAGAATCGATCTTTATATTTTGAAAATATGTGTTTTGGCCAGGTGCAGTGGCTCACACCTGTAATCCCAGCACTTTGGGAGGCTGAGGCACGTGAATCACTTGCGGTCAGGAGTTCAAGACCAGCCTGGCCAACATGGTGAAACCCCCATCTCTACTAAAGATACAAAAATTAGCCGGGCGTGATGACATGTGCCTGTAGTCCCAGCTACTCGGGAGGCTGAAACAGGAGATTCTCTTGAACCAGGAGAGGGAAGTTGCAGTGAGCTGAGATTGCACCACCACACTCCAGCCTGGGTGGCACAGTGAGACTTAAAAAAAAAAGAGAGAAAGAAAGAAAACGTGTTTTTTTAAATGCCAAAAGTTTAACAGAAGACAGCTAACAAATACATGTTTATAAATTAATTGATTCATGGATTAAAGAGCCAGTAATCTACACAGACAGTAGAAAACTGTCAAAGTTCAGTGTACAGAAATCAACTGCATTTCTCTACTTTAGCAACAGTTAAAATGTAATTTTCAAAAACTTATAAAAGCATCAAAAATATAAATTACCTAAATAAAAGATGTGCAATACCTTTGTAGAGAAATGATAAAACTTTTATTAGGACCTTAAAAAGAATTTTAAAAAATGAGAGATGTCACGTTGTTGAATAGGAATATTCAGTATTGCAAACTTTTTTCTTCCAATCGATCTATTGATTCAAAGCAATGACAATCAAAATCCTAATTTTTTTCTCGAATTTGAAAAAGTGCTCCTAAATTTTATGTGTAAGAGCGAAGGGCTAAGGATAGAAGAAACATTTTTAAAGAACCACAGGGTGGGAAATTTGAATTAAGATGGTATGATATTAGCACAGAGATAGACAAACCAATGAAATAGAATAGACAGTTGACAGAAAGACCCACATATTTATAGAAGTTTGATATGTGACAGTGTTGGCACTGAGAGTCAGTGGGGGGAAAGAAGAACTTTTCAAGAAGTTATACTGGAATAATTGTTATCTGTATGAAGAAATAGAAATTAGACTCTTTATCTCACACAGTTCCAGGTAGATAAAAGAATTGAATGTTAAAGGCAAAACTATACATGTTTAGAAGATATGTAAGTTATTTTTATGACTTAGAGAAGAAAAATTTTTAAAGACAAAAGCAGAAACCACAAAGGAAATGATAAATGTTCATTAAAAGACTTCTTAAAGTGAAAAGACAAAATATTTTCAGTGCATATAATGGTTAAAATATTCAGAATATAACTATAATAGCTCACCAGAAAAATAGGTGAAAACTTGAAGGTGCCCAACTTCATTATACTGTAGTAATAAGGGAAATGCAAATTAAGAAAAAAACAACACAATGAGAAACCATTTCACACCACCAGTGTGACTTTTAAAAAGTTTGACAATAGGCCGGGCACAGTGGCTCATGCCTGTAATCCCAGCACTTTGGGAGGCCAAAGCGGGTGGATCACCTGAGGTCAGGAGTTCGAGACCAGCCTGGCCAACATGGTGAAACCCCATCTCTACTAAAAGTATGAAATTAGCTGGATGTGGTGATGGGCACCTGTAATCCCAGCTACTTGAGAGGCTGAGGCAGGAGAATTGCTTGAACCCAGGAGGCAGAAGCTTTAGTGAGCTGAGATTGCGCCACTGCACTCCAGCCTGGGTGAGACAGAGGCAGACTCTATCTCAAAAAAAAAAAAAAAAAACTAACAATATCAAGCATTGGTCAGAATATGGGGCAACAGGGACTCATATAGGGGTGTGAATTAGTATAGCTACTATTGAAAAACAACTTGACATGATCTTGTAAAAAATGAAGTTGGGAAGATACACATGCCCTATGAACTAGCAGTTCTACTCATAGATGTATACTCCTGAGACTTTTCCTATACTAGAGTATAAGGGGACAATCTACAAAGATGTTCATTATACTGTTTGTAATAGCAAAAATCCAGGAAACAACACAACGTCTATAGATGAGAATGGATGAATAAATTGCAGTGTATTCACATAATGGAGTACCATACAATAGTGAAAATGATTCAGCTACAGCTATACATAACACAGAATAAAAAACATGAAGAAATGAACAGTATATTGTGTACAGAGATAAACTTCAAGGGAATGATAAATATAAAATTAAAAACAGTAGTTATTGAAGGGGAGGGACATACAGGGTTTCAAAGACAGTAATTTTCTCTGGGTAGTGAAAGTGGTGTTTGTGGCATTACTATTCCTCATGCCTTACCAATTTTGTAAATACTCTTTATCTGCAAGATTTACTTTTAAAATTTGCAAAAATTAAATCCTATTGGAAATATAAAATATTTAGAATTAATCAATAATGAAAGCATTATATGGCTTGATACAACAAAACTTGTGATTTGCAGCTGAGTGCCTAATATGTATCTGGCACTGTCTCAACCACTGAGGATATAACAATAATCTTGCCTCCCTGGAACTTGCATTGTATTTGTAGGAAACAGGAAAATCAACTTCTGAACTTCACAATGTAGAAGTTGATTTGTAATATGGAGGAAAAAAGAATAGGGAATATTTGGGTGTGGGGCAGGAAGGCTTCCTTGAGCACATGGAATTCAGCAAAGACTTGAAGAGGGATGAAAATGTGAGCCATGTAAATATCCAGGAAAAGTGGTTCCAGACAGAGGGGACTACTAATGCAACGGCCCTGAAAGGGGTGTGTGCCTAGTGTGTTGAGGAAACAACAGCCCAAATGCCTGAAGTAGTGTAAGCAAGGGCAACAGGGACCCTGTCAGGCAATGTAGAGACTTCGGCTTTTACTTTGAATTGAGATGGGGAGAGACTTAAAACAGGCTGGAGCAGAGAAGGAAGTAATCTGTCTTTAAAAAAACAAAAACAAAAACCAGAATCTCTGCTTCTTGTGTAGAGTGTTGACTGAAGGGGCCAAGGGCAGAAGCAAGGACACCAATGTATTACAGTGTTCCAGCAGGGAGATATTAGTGGCATGGACCAGAGTGGTAGTGTAGAATAGGTGAGAAGTGGTCATAGTGTAAGTATACAGTCACATGCTGCATAATGACGTTTTGGTCAATGACGGACTGCATGTATGGCAGTGGTCCCATTAGATTATAATACTATATTTTTACTGTACCTTTTCTATGTTTAAATATGTTTAGATACACAAATGATTATCATTGTGTTACAATTAATTGCCTGCAGTATTCAGTACAGTCACACGCTGCACAGGTTATAACCTAGGAGCAGCAGGCTGTACCATAGAGCTCAGGTGTGTCCTGTTGGGTTCGAATCAGCCTACTTATGCTAACTCCAACCAGCCGAGAAGTTTCACAATGAATCAGGACCAATTAAATGCATAAGAATTCATGGTTTATTGTGTGGCTTCCACACATCAATCCTGTAACTCTATCCAACACACATAGGCAGTAATAGAGAGGGGAAACACAGCAAGTAGCTTGGGAGACCAGCACACTGACTGAGAAAACCAGGTTTGGTTTTCCTCAGAATGCCCACTGACCCAGGTGGTGGGTAGCTGCTCTTTTCCCAGAGGGCTTACCACAGCCAAAGGAAAGGAGGCCTCAGAGTTCTCATGGGCAGAGATTCTGCAGGTATCTCAGCCATGTTTTTGGTTTCTCCGAGGCTTTTACAGCTCCCCACAGAAGTGTCCATGGCCATTATCTTCAGCTGACTTTTAGCTTCACTTTCTTGTCAGGTGTCGGGGTGCCTGGCCACAGCAGATGCTATCTTATCACCTCAGTCCATATGCTTACTACTCTGAGGGGTCAGTGATTTCACTGTAAGCTGAGTCACTTGTCATAAGTGACTCAATTTTGAGACATTTAGGATCACAAAACATAATTATAATTATGTATCAGTGCATAGTAGGCTATACCAAACATAGTAGGCTATACTAGGTTTGTGTAAGTGCACTCTAGGATGTTTATACGTGACAAAAATCACTTAACATACTTTCCAGAACATATTCCTGTCATTAAGCAATGCATAACTGTATTTTGAAGGATTTACTAACTGATTAGATGTGGGCTAGGAAAGGAAGAGACGAAGATTATTTCATTTCTTCCTTGGTAACTTAACTTAAAGAACTGAAATATAGATGACTGTAGGAAAGCAGATTTGGGGGGAATTTGAGGAACTCAGTTTTGGAGTGTTGAGTTTCAAGGTGCCTTTTGGACATCCAAGTAGATATGTATAGTAAGCAGTTGGTTATATCTTGAGGTTGGGGCAGCGATCTGGACTAGACATATAAATTTGGGAGTCATCGACAAAAAAGATATTTAAAGACATGAGATCGAAGGTTTTAGAAAATAGTTCACATAGAGAGGAGGTTTGGAGACTGAGTCCAAGGCACCCCAATATTAAGAAGTTGGCAGATTAAGAGAAACCTACAAAGGAGTCTGAGAAGAAGTGGCCAAAGAGGTGGGGAAAACCATGGTTTGTACTAGTGATCTTGAGAAAGTAGTATTAATGGAAAGAAGAAAATGAAAGCTTGATTGAAATGGGTTTAAGAAGATAGGAGGACGTGTAAACTCTTGAGGAGTTTTTCTACAAAAGGAAATAGGAATGTTTTAAGTAGAGGGGGAAGTGAGGTCAAGACAAAACTTTTTAAAAAATAACATCATATTTGTATGCTGATGACAATAATCTGGAAGAGAAAATTTTGTGTAGGAGAGAGGCCTGGAAAGAAGTCCTTAAGAAGGCAGGAATCTAATATGCAAGAGAAGGGGCTGCGCTTAGAAATGTGCACATCCCTCTGCAGACTCTAGAGGGAAGACAGAATATATGGGTACAGATTATTGTATGCAGTAGATACAGTAGTGTAAGCTTGAGGAAGTTCTCATCTGATTGTTCCTATTTGCTCATTGAAATAGGAAACTATGTAATTAATTAGCTGAGAATGAAGATGGAGAAGAAAGTGTTTGAGGTTTGAGGAGAGAGAATTATGAAACAGCCATCCAAGAGAATGGGAGAATGAATGAACTAAGGAAATATGATTGCCAGATGTGGTTCATTTTGAGGTTTGCTGAGGTCATGAATTTGAAGCAAGAATAGATATTTCAGTAGATATTATTAATGCTTTGTCCAGGTCCTCTTGGATCCCTTCTTAGTGTTGCTGTACACGTCTTGCCTTTGTTGGTTTTTGCTTCCAATGAACATGGCTCTTTTTTTCGCAAACTGCCCTCAGGCTGCTGGAGCACACTTTGCTCTTACTGTTGTAGTACCTGAGATGGACCTTAACCACTAGTGATTCAGAAGTATGAAATCTTCATTATCCTTGCTTCAGAGACATGTTTTGAACTTTGACACGGCAGAGTTCTCCCATTATCTTTACCCCTACCCACACACTGGTGAGATCAGGCTGAAACTACCCTCTAAGGGACTTTGTCTTAGACCACACCCTTGCTTGTCTTTCTCCCCTTTCTTGACCTGCTTCCCCAAATGTCTTATTAGTTCCCCAAACATTTCCTTAATAAGTCATTTGTATATAATTTTTTTTCTCATGATCTGTTTATTGGGAACCTAACCTAAAACAGTAATTGTGACTGTATGTGTCTTTCTTCAGCTATGGCCAGTTATATCAGTGTAAGCAAAAAAAAAAAAAATGGATTTAACATGGATGGGAGTTTTGCCAAGCAAACACCATGAAGTGAGGAAAGGGCAAGTGAAGTGTACTGAAGGTGTATTCAAGGTAGTGGTTATATAATTTACTATCACATTTAACCTAGTTAAGAAAGAATGTATTAGTCTGTTCTTATGTTGCTAATAAAGACATACCCAAGCCTGGATAATTTATAAAGGAAAGAGGTTTAATGGACTCACAGTTTTACATGACTGGGGAGTCCTCGCAATCATGGCAGAAGACGAAGAGCAAAGGGATGTCTTACATGGAGTCAGGCAAGAGAGAGTGTGTACAGGGGAACTCTCCTTTATAAAACCATCAGATTTCATGAGACTTGTTCACCATCATGAGAACAGCACAGGAAAGACCCACCCCCATTATTCAATTACGTCCTTCCAGGTCTCTCCCACGACACATGGGAATTGGGAATTATGGGAGCTACAATTCAAGATAAGATTTGGGTGGGTCCACAACCAAACCATATCATTCCACCCCGATCCCTCCCAAACCTCATGTCCTCGTATTTTAAAATGAATCACGCCGTCTGATAGTCCCTCAAAGTCTTATTTCAGCATTAACTCAAAAGTCCACAGTCCAAAGTCTCATCTGAGACCAGGCAAGACCCTTCTGCCTATGAGCCTGTAAAATCAAAAGCAAGTTAGTTACTTCCTAGATACAATGGGGGTACAGGCATTAGGTAAATACACCTGTTCCAAATCAGAGAAATTGTCCGAAACAAAAGGGGCTACAGGCCCTATGCAAGTCGAAAATCCAATGGGACAGTCTTAAAGTTCCAAAATGCTATCTCTTGACTCCATGTTCACATCCAGGTCACAGTGATGCAAGAGGTGGGCTCCCACAGTCTTGGGCAAAGGACATGGTCGGGGGATATGAGGTGAATGGCAGTATGATCAGTAGATGGTAGGTCTAGGATTGACTGAAGGATTTTTGGACTTGAGGTACTAGCAGGAGTGAGTGGAAAGGCAGGAGGTCAGAGGTAGAAATGTTTAGAAACTAGGATTATTCAGTGCTTTTACTGTTGATACTGCTAAAATGTAGGGTGTAACTCAGAATTACTGGCTGAGATAGTGTCAAGGAAAATAGCACTGGTGGAGAAAAATTCAAGGAACTTATTGGCCTAAATGTTAAAAGGGACATCTGTGTAGATTTTGAAATCAGGAATGAAGACAGGAGTAGTGTGAATTAGAGTAGTAGTGAATATGCCAGAGTCCTTAAGAAATGAGGGGAAAATGATCTGAGAGTTAGTAGGTGACTGCAAGAAAAAGGGGTAAAGGGTGGCAGAGTCTCATGGCCTGAGATTCAAAGCTGAGGGAAGAATTTACACAGGAGGGAGAGCAAGGAGTCTGGAAGTGGCAGTGAGTTTCAGGAAGGATATAGACTCCATCCAGGCTTACCAGAAGACTGATGTGGGAAAAACATCTACCACTTAAGAAGCCTACAAAGGAAACAGGATTCTCATGAAATATTCGGGTTTTAGTTAGAGCAAGGAGGTAAAGGGTCTATTCAGAGAAGATATTGAAGCTGTATGGAATTGTGAAAGACTGTGAGTTCCAGGGGCACAGTGGAAAGATATGAGGAGTTGAGGGGGTGGAGAAGATGTGAGAGAAAATAGGGAATGTGCAGAGTCTTATGGGA
This sequence comes from Piliocolobus tephrosceles, assembly GCF_002776525.5. Lineage (NCBI taxonomy): Eukaryota > Metazoa > Chordata > Mammalia > Primates > Cercopithecidae > Piliocolobus > Piliocolobus tephrosceles. Next base: position 155,141,087 of record NC_045435.1, on the reverse strand, counting down.
ATCATAATTCGGTAAACAAGTATAAACGGGAATTTGGGACTTCTGGTATTGATGATATAAAGAGGGGTAAAGAGCACAGTGAAACCAGTTCTGGTGGTCTCAAGGCAGCAGTGCTGTCAGTGATAGGAAATGGGAAGTGGTAGGTATGTATTGGGGCTGGGAAGGGACAGTCGTACACTAAGTTAAGTAGTCTGGACTCACTGTTTTTCTTTCTTTCTTTCTTTCTTTTTTTAATGATGCCAATGTTAAAAACCTTTGTCCTCTATCATGAATTCTATTTATCATGTGGATGAAGTGCAACTGTATGTCCTTACCCTGTGTATATTCAGGTATTCAAAAATGTCTAATAATATATGAAATAGCAGCTCAAGTATGATTTAAAAAAAAAAAACTGTCACTAAACTGACTTCCTACAAATCAGAGTCCTTCAGATTTCATGACTGTGTGTTCATGTTCAAACTTCATTTTGAGTTTTGGTTGGCTTAGTCTGTTTCTGTAGTCATGGTTCCAGAAGACGCACCTCTAGAGGATGGGTAACCACTGGGGAAGTCCCTAGCAAAGCACCTAGCATGGTGCTAGCTCTGGTACAGCGTGATAATGGAAGTGTTTGGACACTCTCCAGCTCTTTTGGCTGATGTTAAATTCTTCCTTATCAGTAATGAGATTCTTGACCCGTCATTGATGACTCCATTGCACTTGTCAGGAGTCTTCTGTTTGACTTTATCTTTGATTCTGCTTTGCCATCTCTCATTTTTCACTGTGGCCTATTGAATACATAGGATCTGAGCAACTTCTTAAGAGAAACTCTGTCTGTTTGTTTCTTGTTTTCCAGCTTTGTACTTTTATGCCTCTTGGACCATATACTCCATGTTTCCATGGGCAAACACTGGGTCATTTGTCTTTTAATCTTCTTTTTTCCTAATCTCTTATCAACAGCAAACACATTTGAGATGCTGTTGCCATCAATATAAAAAGTTTTTTAAATTTGTGGAAATCCAAAGGGTTCAGGAGGAATGCTTGTGAGTTCAAATTTGCCGGGATGGTTGTTATCCTTCATCATTGCTCATTCAATTTCGTAAACCTTAATGAGCAAACCAAACTAGTTGTCAGAGTAGATAGTTGGTGAAGGTCTGAGTCTGCTTAGTGGTTTTATTAAATGCACTTGATCAGAATAGTTGTGATTCCACCAGTCATGATTTCCACCAAAGGAAAAGGAGTAAAATTAAAAAGCAGCAAATCCTGAATATTTTCAAATCTCTGCACAAGGGATTAGATGGCTTCTTAGATATCCACAAACATAATGAATTCCCTTATGAGGGCCTGTGCTTTTCTTTTTTCATTCCTTTCTGTTAAAAAATTCCCACAGGAATTTCTGAGTTTCTAAAGCTTAGAGATGCAGGTAGATGCACCGTCTAGGAGGATGCCATGAGTCTGAGACTTGTTAACTGTGACATAAATAAAGGGTTAAAAAACCTTTCTCCTGCTCTGTGGATAAATTTATCTAATTTTCTAGCTCTGTAATTCTGAAAACTTGGTAAAGGTGGCATATCAGATGTGTTTCCAAGAAACATTCCTTATGGTAAAAATAACATCTAATTAGTAAACTGCATCTGAACTGGAAAGTCTATAAATGAACTGTTTAAGTATCTGGTGGAAAGGCATAGCTTTGGGCTTTCCTAAGTGTAGAGGATTATTTCAATTAGTCATGTCTTTTGCTAGGGCCCTGGAAGCTGGTGCCAAAAGACTGCTACTACAGATAATGGCTTCTGTAGGGCATGAGGCTGTACTATGATCTAAATGTTTGTGTCCCTCAAAAATTCATATGTTGAAATCCTTACTCCCAAGGTAATGATATTAAGAGGTGGGGAGTCTTTGGGAGATGATTAGACCATGAGTACAGTGGCCTCAAGAATGGGATTAGTGTTATAAAAGAGACCCCAAAGAACTGCCTTGCCCCTTCCACCATGTGAGGAAAGAGCAAGAACGTGCCATCTCTAAGAAAGCAGGTCCTCACCAGACACTGAATCTGCTGGCGCCTTGATTTTTGACTCCCTAGGCTTCAAAAATGTGAGAAATAAATTTCTGTTGTTTATAAGCTACCCAGTCTGTGGTATTTCATAATAGCAGCCTGAATAGACTAGCAGCCTAAATAGAGTAAGACTTCTAAATCAAGGTGGTACCCATACTCACCCATTTCCTGATCTCATTCCCTCTCACCTGAGCTGTCACCGAGGGGGAATGGGGGCATGGAGTAAACCCTGGACTGCTGCAAGAAGTCTGCTGAAGAAACTCATCTGATGCCGCCATGACAACATCCTGTTTTTCCTGTGTCTTTATGCTCCTAAGGGAACCAATGCTATGGATGGCTTAGTAGGGTCTCGTGAGATTGTCTGTTTAAAGTCTTCTCTAACCAAGTAAGTGTCCATGGCTGCACACTTACATGCAAAGATTTTCTATTTGTTATAATGGAGGTTGGACACATCAAAAGTACCATCTCTTAGGTTATGGATCAACACATTTCTCTCAGCACCAAATATCTTGTCCAAGAACTAATCAATAGTTACAACTATTGGCTCAATGATGATTCTTATATTGAGAACATCAGTGATTCCAGGCTATTTGGAGGCCTGATGCTTGGAGTGGTTAAATTTAGCGAGTACTGTATTGACAGTGTTGACAATGATCCTCTGATGCAAATGGGCTTCTGCAATTTTTTTTTGTCTTTGTTATAACCATTTTAGATACTTCCTCAAAAGAGAAACTTTTGTTTTGGTTTGTTTTTGAGAAATTCATATAACATAACATTTAAAAATTTAACTGTTTTTAAGTGTGTAAGTCAGTTGTTTTCCATATATTCACAATGTTGTACAATCATCACCACTATCTAGTTCTAGAACATTTCCATCACCCCCAAAGAAACTTCATACTTCCCAATTTTTTCCTCCCCCTATCCCTGGCTGCTACTAATCTACTTTCTGTCACTATGGATTTACCTATTCTGGACATTTCATAGACATGGAATCACATAATATGTAGTCTTTTGTGACTAGCTTCTTTCACTCAACATAATATTTTCAAGATTCATCCACGTTTATTCCAAAGGAATAAAATGAATCAGCATTTTATTCCTTTGTATTACCAAACAATAGTCCATTGTATAGATATACCACATTTTGTTTATCCTTTTGTCTGCAGATGGACATTTGAACTGTTTCTAATTTTTGGCTGTTGTGAATTGCACTGCTGTGAACATTCATGTACAAGTTTTTGTGTTAATTTTATGTGTTCAGTTCTCTTGGATATATATGTAGAAGCAGACTTGCTGGGTCACTCTATCTTCAACAAGAAGCTTTTAGTTTTTTCTTTGTATTTCATTTGGGTCATTTACTATCATGAAAGACTAGTGCTTTATATAAGACTAGAGAACTGCCTCATCAAAAATACATCCAATCAGATATTTGGCATTTAAAAAAATGTGTTTGTAAGATTTGCTGTGGCTGGGCGCGGTGGCTCACGCCTGTAACCCAGCACTTTGGGAGGCTGAGGCGGGCAGTTCACGAGGTCAGGAGATCCAGACCACAGTGAAACCCCGTCTCTACTAAAAATACAAAACATTAGCTGGGCGGTGGCGGGCACCTGTAGTCCCAGCTCCTCGGGAGGCTGAGGCAGGAGAATGGCGAGAACCTGGGAGGCAGAGCTTGCAGTGAGCTGAGATCGTGCCACTGTACTCCAGACTGGGCGACAGAGTGAGACTCCATCTCAAAAAAAAAAAAAAAAAAAAAAAAAAAAAGATTCGTTGCAATTGATTGTTTGCAGCATCAAAGATAAGTTGTTCTGTATGAATAAAGACGGCCTAGCCTGTGGTGGTCCTATTTCCTGACCACTGGTGATTATCTCCACCTTCATATGGTTAAAAAGGCACTCACACAGGATTAGATGGTACCAAAACCAGTGCTCCTTGATATGATTGCCAGGGAGGATGGGTCTGATTTATAGAAGACATAGACACTGGGGCTGCTGCCACACTCAATCTAGGATCATGCTTGTTTTTTCCTGATGGAGGCTGGAGTCCTGGGAAGAAGCTTCAAAGATTATTTTTTCTACTTTCTCCTATTACCTGTTACTTTAAGGATTGATTCTTCTGTTTATTTAATTTGGATCTCTCCTTTATATAGTTGGATTCTTCCAAAGTTGGGTGATTCTTAAATGCCCATATTATAAGTGAAGGAATAGACTGAATAGTTTTGGTAGCGGAAGTGTCTATCCTTAGTCTAGGTGAGAATTTCTGCTCATCTGGCAGGGAAAGTCAATGCCCTGGTGTCTGTGAGTCAGCTGGGCCAGCATGCACTTCCCTGGGCCAGACGCTCACTGTGGGACCTCACTTCTCAGAACTCCCATTGTAGAGAGCTGAACTCACGCGCTAACCTTGTTGACACTTATGAGGGTTATCTCTCTAAAGGCAGATGAGGGGGCATTAAGCCAACTGCTCCTGCATCTTTTAATTCATTTTCTGACTGATAACTTACAATCTCTCCTCAGATTCTTTATTTACTTAGATCAGTCATTGTTCTACAGGTTTACTTAGATTGTTCTACAGGTACTCCTGATAAAACTTGGGATTTGCAGTCAGGAAGTGGGGTCCTCTCTTCTACCTGTGTGAGTCACAGATTCTCCAGCTGCCAGTATGTTGCCATCTGCTTTAAACTAGAAATTCATGTTGTGAGCTGCTGATAACACCCCTCTTGATTTTCCAGCATTGAGACAAATTTATTTTCATTTGTTTCTTCTGACATTTCAGTAGGATTTGGGGATGAAGGAAAACATATCTTTGTAATTGACCTTTTTTTTTTTTTTTTACTTTTATCTAGATCAGGACAGTCCAATCCAACCTTTTATCTCCAGAAGGGCTTTCAAACATATGTGCTCAGGAAAAAACCACCAGGTTCACTTCTTCCTAAAGCACATAAGGTATAGTATACAAATGTAATGATAAATTCTTTGGTGACAAATAAATGCTTTTAATACACACAAAGCCAATTTACTTTTAAAAGGCATCTTATGATTGCCAAATAACATAAAATGTATTTTATTTCTAATGAAAATTTCCGTTGAATTATATCTTTTTTTGTTTTAAAAAATGATTTGAGGTTGAAATGTAAGTCTATCTTTAGGCTATTAATCTTGAACAACACCCAGTTCTTTTGTGTATTTGATTTTCCTCTACACTGTTGGCTAGAAGTAAAATCAACCAATGAATATTTTCAGTGCTACTCATCTATAGATGTTTTGTTTTATTATATATTTATTATATGTAATAGTAGCTACTCAGAATTATTTTAATATATTTGCTATGACAATCCTCTAATCTTTTGGTGATAAAAAGAAAGATTTGAATAAGTATTTTATAGTACTCTCTAAATATTAGTGAGAATTATAAAAGATTTTTGTTAAAAACTAGCTTTTTCTGTCTTCAGAAAACAGGTATTATCTGTGGATTTTCAGAGAGCAAGAGGGGACAGAAATCAAAGCACTGGAGAACATTAAAAGCACTGTGCATATTTAGGGTATGACTGTAATCATGTACAGCAGGTGCTTCCCAGGCCCAGCTCACTGGGGAAGGACAATTGTGAGGTAGGCTTAATACCACAGTAATAGAAAATGTAGATTCTATGGGACTTTCTTGGTCCCATATCATATTCCCAGAAACATGAAGTAAGTTGGATGCTTAAGATAAAAAAAAGTAAAAAAAAAAAAAAAAAAAAAAGATAAAAAAAAGTTGGGTAACTTTTATTAAATATCAATATAGTATGGCTGAAGGATAATCCCCACGCATGCCCCAATAGACAGCTTTATTTGTCTCTTTCCTTGATGGCATCCCACCTGAACACATCAGAACAGGGCATAATGCTCTCAGCCCCAGTACAGCTCCCAAGGATCTGGAGTACTCTGTTTCAACTCCCTTCAGTTTTCTCAACTCTGCATTGAAAAAAGCAATGCTTCTGCTCTGTGATCCACTTTTTGCTTCTCTAACCCTTTTGCCCTTTCCCCTTTACCTCCTCCCCCTCATTTCCCAACACCTGAGTGGTTAACACTTCTTTTCACAGCCCTTGGTACCACTGGTTGCTCTCACCCTGGACATGGGTTTCATTACTTTCCTGTTCCATTTATTGCCGCAGCTCCTGCTTTACTTCCTGATGTCCAAATGAGCTACATAGTTTCCCCTCCTTAGAATGGTCAGTCACCATTGCCTGAGTCTGGGGCCAGGTGACTACATGTAGATGAGCCATCGTTACTTGGCTTGCATCAACAGCTCTGCCCTTGGGTCCTGAGTGATAGCCTGTGCATCTGTCCTAATTAAGGAAGCCATTTTTTCCCCACTATCTTATTTGGGCTCCAGTTTGCTTCTAGCTGCCTACTTTCCTGGTAGTTATCTTGAGCTCCACAGCAGTCATGAGTGCCAGGAAAGATCCCCATGCCCCTGCCCTGGAAACACATGCCTCCCTTGCTCTCCAGAAAGGGCAGGTACTTTTCCTTCCACCACCACTCACCTCTCACCCCCAGCTCTTTGTAGCTGACTGTGGCAGAGTGCTAGAATAGAGACTTACTTGAGCTTCCTTGGAAGACATGAAAGAGTGAGCAGCCAGCCAGGGAACTGCTGAGGAAAAAGGGATATTTTATGATAAAATATGTGAAATATTGTGAACAGTAACTATTGCCTTCACATTATCAGAGCCAGGGTTAAGTCTCGTGCAGGTGCTCATCTTCTTATCCTAATTAAATTACATTTTTTAGTAGTGGTCTAATTTATAATCATAATGCTTACACCAAGACTACTATTAGGGAAGTTATTACTGTTATCCTCTGGAGTATTTGTCGATACTGTTTTACGTTGTTTTCTAGCCTTAAGGTTAGCTGATGAGTAGTTATTAAATTTAATTACAATGAAATCAGTTTCTCTGATTTTTAATGATTTATCATCCTATTTAGATTGATAGAGAATTTAAAGTCCAGAAAGCCTTGTTTTCAGTTGGATTCCCTGTTCCCAAGCCTATACTGTACTGCAGTGATACTTCTGTCATTGGAACAGAATTTTACATAATGGAACATGTGCAGGTAAATTAACACAATCTTATTTTGTTGTTGCTTTTACTTTTAATTATGAAGTTAAGATGTTTTATTATGATACTTAATAAATGATATAGTTTGTTATTTAACATTTTAGGTAATTAGATTGCTTTGCAAAGACTTACAATTTTGTTCAAATTTGAGCATTTACAAAGGGAGGGATGGAATAGACAAGAAACAAATTTAGTAATTGAGGGGTATTGACTTATTCTTAAATTTTCCTCTAGGTGTCAGTAAAGAGCTATCTGTAATGGCAGTAACCAAATTGTCCGTAAGGTAGCAGGGAAAACAAGACTCCACATAGGTCAAGCCATTAAGAACAATAAATTCAAAATGTGTTTGAAATTTTTTCTGTAAAATAGTTGAGAGTAGTTTTGATGTTTACATTCATCTTGACATATCCTTTTATTTTCCCTTTGGCATGTATACTCTAATGTTAAATATGTTTCACAAATGAATGTTTTTCTAGTATATTCTACAAAGTATTGATTGCACACATTTAAATAATCTGTTGTAATCACTTCCATAGGGTCGAATCTTTCGTGATTTAACAGTTCCTGGAGTTAGCCCAGCAGAACGTTCAGCCATATATGTGGCCATGGTAGAAACATTGGCTCAGTTACATTCCTTGAATATACAGTCATTGCAGCTGGAAGGATATGGTGTAGGTGCTGGGTACTGCAAAAGACAGGTAATACATCCACATTAATAGCTATTTTTTCAAGTTCTTTTAAATAATATACCTTGTTAGTCAACAAAAAAACTTATTATTGTATACTTTTCTGAAGCTTGGCTATGACTTTTAACATTGTCCTTCAGAATGACTAGTTTTTAGTATAAAATTATCTTATGTTTTTATATTAGGTTTTGTTCCACAAAATCTTCTGTTTTAGACTCTTCACTTAATTTTCCAATACTTTTAACTATGCAATTTTTTCTTCTTCTTCTTCTTCTTATTATTTATTTATTTTTGAGACAGAGTCTTGCTCTGTCGCCCGGGCTGGAGTGCAGTGGCCGGATCTCAGCTCACTGCAAGCTCCGCCTCCCGGGTTCACACCATTCTCCTGCCTCAGCCTCCTGAATAGCTGGGACTACAGGCGCCCGCCACCACGCCCTGCTAACTTTTTGTATTTTTAGTAGACATGGGGTTTAAACGTGTTAGCCAGGATGGTCTCCATCTCCTGACCTCGTGATCCGCCCGCCTCAGCCTCCCAAAGAGCTGGGATTACAGGCATGAACCACCGTGCCTGGCCTACAGTTTTATCTTTCTAAGTTGGACTAGCAGACATTTATTAAGCTTGACTGTGTGTTTAATACATACCTGCTGAGTATTGTGTTAAATATCAAGAAAAATATACAATAGGTTCTTCCCCATAGGAACTTGTGGTCATTTTTGAGAGACCTGTACATGCATGTCATACATGAAATCTGAAAATGGTGTAAAAGAGTGTAAAATCTAGTAGTAAATTGTTTGATACTCATCATGAGAGCTGTGCCATTCAAAGTGTAGAACTTGGGTTGCCCTTGCTTATATAGAGAAAGCTTCCTGGGAGAGATATCTTATAATGAATATTTAAGGAAAGATAAAATTTAGAGTGATGGGGATCATTTTAAATTAAAGGAAAGCAATATTAGATATATATGGGGCTGCTTTCCTTTATAAGCATATCATTTTGTGGGAGCTAAGGAAAGAGAAAAGGGAACTAAAGTTTAGAGAGTACTCACTATATGCTAGGTCCTACATGGCAGAGTGAGTTGTTGACCTCTCTTTTTTTATCTTTACAACAACCCTAAGATATAGGTATTACTACTCCCATTTTGCAGATGAAGAAAGGGAGGCTTGCATCAATCAAGTAATACACAAGTAAGCGGCTTAGATATAATTTAAACCCAGGTCGATATGACTGGATAAGACCAAGTAAAGATCTTTGCTCTATTGCACTAAATTGAGCAAAGATGCCTTGGGAAGTGGAGATTAAAAAAACAAATAACCAAGATGGTCCCACTTGTTGGAGGACTTTACGAGTAGGTTGATTTGTTTGTATTCAATTCTAAGAACAATAGAAGATCTTTACACTGATCATACCTGTAATATATTTAGAAAATTCTATGGATAATAAGAAAGAGTATTAAAATGAAAAGTAGACCGGGTGCAAGTGGCTGAAGCTTGTAATCCCAGGACTTCAGGAGGCCAAGGCAGGCGGATCATGAAGTCGGGAGTTTGAGACCAGCCTGACCAACATGGTGAAACTCCGTCTCTACTAAAAATACAAGAATTAGCCAGGCATGGTGGCGTGCACCTGTAATCCCAGCTACTCAGGAGGCTGAGGCAGGAGAATTGCTTGAACCTGGGAGGTGGAGGTTGCAGTGAGTCACTGCACTCCAGCCTAGGCAACAGAGTGAGACTCTGTCTCAAAAAAAAAAGTAAATATCTTCTTTTTTTCTTCTAGTCCCCATATTCCCTTTTTCAGGGGTTACTTCTTTCTTGTGACCCTTTCCAGAAATTATCTAGGTCTATATATTTGTGTTTGTGTGTGTGTGTGTGTGTGTGAGAGAGAGAGTGGGTATGTGTGCACGTGTGTTTGTGTGTGTTTATATGCATTCTTTCTTTTTTCTTCTACAAAGTAGTTGCTGAATAAAGACTAGAACCATATCTCTTGATCCCTAGGCCAGCATTTTTCTCCTGATAAAAAGCTAGGTAAGTAAAATGGAACTATATGGAAAAGAGACTTAAATGTTTAAGGTTTAGGCTGATTTGAGTGTTTTAGGCTGACATGAGTATCACCAGTATGGGTCTTAAGTATTTAGGAGTAAAACAGCATTTGAATTTTGTTTTAATTTTAGAATTGCTAGATCCTACATTCCACTTTCAGCTTTACCATTTTTCTTATTTATATGTCTTTAGGTATCAACCTGGACAAAGCAATATCAAGCTGCAGCTCATCAGGACATCCCTGCCATGCAACAGTTATCGGACTGGCTAATGAAGAACTTGCCGGATAATGACAACGAAGAGAATTTGATTCATGGAGATTTCAGACTAGATAACATAGTTTTCCACCCTAAAGAGGTGCAGTTAGCTATGTTTACAATTAATTGAATAGGTCTGTTTTGTGACACAATACTAAGTAAATCGTGATTTAACAGTTCCTGGAGCTAGCCCAGCAGAACGTTCAGCCATATATGTGGCCATGGTAGAAACATTGGCTCAGTTACATTCCTTGAATATACAGTCATTGCAGCTGGAAGGATATGGTGTAGGTGCTGGGTACTGCAAAAGACAGGTAATACATCCACATTAATAGCTATTTTTTCAAGTTCTTTTAAATAATATACCTTGTTAGTCAACAAAAAAACTTATTATTGTATACTTTTCTGAAGCTTGGCTATGACTTTTAACATTGTCCTTCAGAATGACTAGTTTTTAGTATAGTCCCCCCAGAGCACTGAAGAAGCCCAACTGACTCCCTGTTCCCCTACAGCTCAAGACTGTCGCCACCACTCAAAATTATTAGAAAGCGGTCCTGCAGATTTTCCAGCATAAGTTAGCTGCCTACCTTTAAGACTGGTTCTAATCGCAAGTGGTATTTGGTTTACTGCTTAAAAGGATTTGGGAATTTTACATGCATGATGCTGTTTTCTTCAAAGAAGTTTTTCATCTACTAGTTACAATATTTAGCTTATCCATGTTCTTGCTTTTTTTTCTGGTTCATTTATGCTTCTTTGGGGTTTTTAGCCCTATCTCATGAAGAATTTATTCTTTGTTTATTATAAACTCTGAGAACAGAGAATTCCAAAAGCTTCTTAAGGCTTCAGAAGAATTACATGAGATTAATATAACCTTGCTCTGTGTAAATGTGCACACTGTACTCTTTATAAAGAGTATAAACAAATGAAAGCTGTAATCCTCCACTGAGCACCTGCAATGAGGCCTAGGATTACAGTATAGTGGGAAAGAGGAAACTTCTTCAGTTTTCCTCTGATTAACTGTATGTCTTTGGGCATGCCATTTGGCACTTAGTATTCCTACATGCATGAGAAAGATTTGCAGTTCCCTGAATCCTGCTTCTGAGAGGAGGATTTTCTGGGTTCATTAGTTTTCTTAGAATGCTAAGATGTTTTAGGGCAGGAAGAGCTGCTCTAAATTCATGTGCTAAACTTCCAGGTTTTGTGTTCCTTTCCTATTGGAAAAGGATGGCGGAAAATACCATTATAAATTGCATTGTTGTCATAACTCAAAGTAGTGTATATCAATTGAAAATCCAAAAATAATGTAAACACATGTGAGCATGTTTACCCGCAGGAGAAAAAATTTTTCATAGAAAGTCCCAGCCTGACCAACATGGAGAAACTCCATCTCTACTAAAAATACAAAATTAGCTGTGCGTGGTGGCACATGCCTGTAATCCCAGCTACTTGGGAGGCTGAGGCAGGAGAATTGCTTGAACCGGGAGTCGGAGGTTGCGGTGAGCCAGGATCACACCATTGCACTCCAGCCTGGGCAACAAGAGTGAAACTCTTGTCTCAAAAAAAAAAAGAAAAGTCAATTTAGATATTAAAATTATATTATGTAATTATGTATGTATGTGCATAGATGTGCAACCTGTTGCTACTGGCACTGATGAATTCTGAATTCTAACCTTGTTAATTATCTACCCTTAGATTAGAAAAATTAAATATGCTAATTTATAATCTAGAAAATTATAAAAGCATATGCCTTACAACATACCAGGATCTGGCCTGTATTTGATCTGTGTCATTTAATATTTTAGTCAAGTCTATATAATATTGAGTCTCTATAGTAGATAACAGAACCCACTAGACTTGGAGTCCCTTTAAAACAATGACTATATCTTATTCATCTTTATATTGCAGGTGCTTATATGATTCTGAATGAATCTATGTTGAAGGGATTAATTTTAGTTATTCACTAAGCAACTATTTCCATCTCATAAATTTGTGCTTAACTTTCATTCCCCAGCAGTGTGAACTTAAAGCAGGTTATTTAATCTCTCTCTGTATCTCTGTTTTTATTTTAACTTTTTGTTTTGAAATAATTAGAGTCCCACAAAAAGTTATAAAAGTATTATAGTACAGAGAAGTCCTGTGTATCCATCATCCAAATTCTGCAAAATGGATATTATACAACTATGGTACATTATCGAACCCAGTAAATTGACATTGTGTGCCTTTTAAAATTGAAAAAAAAATTTTCTGAGTTGCTGGTCAGCTAAAATGAAACGGTCATTATGGAGCAACTAGCTGGTACGTGGCACATCAATGATGCTCAATTTATTTCAGGTACCCTCACTTTTCCATTTTTTCCCCTTCATTTTTCTCTCTGACTTTTCTAAGACTACTTGTCAAGCTTCTTCAGAAAAATATTAGGCTATAAGTAAATCTTTCATAATATGTACTAAAACCTAAACAGTGGTTGTAGGGGATGGAATTAGAGGAGACATAATTGTACATTTCTGTAATGTTTAGGATTTGATGTTTTTTGGTTTTCATTTTTAAAACAACAGCATGTTGTGTTTTTGTCATCAGAAAACACAACAATTAAGAAAGAAGACAAAAGCGATTTTAAATGACAAACCTTCCAGGAATGTGTGGGGTAAGCCAGTAAAAGAAACTACAGGATATGGCAAAACGAAATTATTTTCCGTTACTTATTTATAAAGTATTTAAAGCATGTTTGAGCAAGTGTTTCAGTAGCCCAACATGCTCACTGCAGTGTTGAAAAGAAATCCAGTTTTCCTGGAAAATGTTGATTTTCCAAAGATAAATTTTACCAGTAGACAAATGTTTAAGATCTTGGAGTTTAATGTAAAATCTGCATATTGTCATTTCAACTTGAAAAATATAATTAGGAACATCCATTGGAACTTGTCAACTTCAGTGATCTAGAAATTGAAACCTGTTATCTTTGACCTCACCCTCTTTACCTTCTGTTGGTTTATGTCTCATTTCTCTGTATCTTCCCTGAGACACTGCAAATTTGATTGCTGTTAATTTAGAATCCATAAGCCCTTCATGACTTCACTTGACTTCTTATCCTACATAAGCCACATGATCATAATCAGTCATCTCAAAAACTACCCTCTTTAGTATCGATTTCATTAATAATTTTTTGACTATAGATGTATGCAAGTAATGTAAGAATTATGGTGCCGGGCGCGGTGGCTCACGCCTGTAATCCCAGCACTTTGGGAGGCCGAGACGGGCGGATCACGAGCTCAGGAGATCGAGACCATCCTGGCTAACACGGTGAAACCCCGTCTCTACTAAAAAAAATACAAAAAACTAGCCGGGCGAGGTGGCGGGCGCCTGTAGTCCCAGCTACTCAGGAGAATGAGGCAGGAGAATGGGGTGAACCCGGGAGGCGGAGCTTGCTGTGAGCTGAGATCCGGCCACTGCACTCCAGCCTGGGCGACAGAGCCAGACTCTGTCTCAAAAAAAAAAGAATTATGAAGTGTCCTGACTTTAGGTTACTTATTATTCTAGAATCTTCCCATCCTGACTTTATATCATCTATATCATCATTATTATTATTATTTTACTTTTTCTAATAATCCTACAGGGGATGTGCATCACCCCTTGACTTTAACCAATTTCTAGCCCTAAACTTGAATCCTCATGTTTTTACTGCAGAATAAAGTGAAATAAGGTTAATTGGGTCTGAGACATTTTTATGCCACATGATTTTATCTAGGCTGTAACTTCATCTCTTAGTAAAACCTGTGACATTTAAAAAATGGCTTTTCTAAATCTTTTCCCTTCTTCTCAAACTCTCACATTTCTTGTCCCATCTCAGCTCCCACTCCCAGCATGTGATCTTGTCTTCTACTTGACTCATCTTTGTCCTTTCAGTCATTTTCCAGCATAGCCTGCTTTCTAGGAATTACATCATGCCCCTCAAAAGTTCTCTTTATATTGTTGAAGACATTTTAGTCCGCTACACAATATCACCTGAATGCAGATTGATGGGTGATATTTTTCTTTAGCCTCATTGCCAAGAAAAGTTGTCCTTCTTGAGCAGCTGGTTTGTTTTTGACCTGCATTCGCTGTAAAGATTGTGACTGACCATGCTTCACACTTTATTTTACCCGCTATAAAATTCAAAGCAAATCTTACTACCCACACTAACAACCCTGCATGTCCCATCATATTCAATTATGTGTAATAACCTTACTCCTAGCTTCATCTTTTTATAACAAATTCTGTTATTTTCTTCCCTGCCTTCTTCATCTACTGTTTGTTCGGTTGGATTGTATGTATTTTTTGTTTGTTTGTTTTGAATGCCAATACACATACATATTAATAAAATTCAATGGCATAAAAAGTATACATAAAGTGAATCTTTCTATAAAGAAGATAATTTAAAAAACTAAAAGCTTTCTGTTGTGCTGAGGTTTCAGAAAAACTGTCAAAAATCATTTTACTAATAAGTTCCTTAGTAGCAGTAAGACGATTTAGTAAATGTCCAGATCAACCACTAAAAGTTATGTTGAGCTTTTAATAACTCTCAACACAAACAGGCATCGACAGGATTCTAATAAGTTATTGCTAATTAATTTGCACTAATTTATGCAATTTGATGAGCCATCAGCTTTTCTCACTGGCTTTTGTTTTATAGCTTTGTGTTTTTACCCCAAAAGTGGTTCAGATATTCTGAAACATAACTCCAGAGAAGTTTCCCAATTTGTATTAAAAAAGAAAAGTAATCATTTATCGCATAAGTAAGCGCCTCATCTTTTCTTTGGATGTTAAAAGCATAGATAACAAATAGAATGATGTAAGAGAAAAATGCATCCATCCTCTTCAGTAGTTTCACAAACCTAGCTAGTATAGTAATTTATAATACTTATAATATTATAAGTTTATAGTATAATATAACCACAGTAAAAGCTCTTATAAAGTTATAGAGAAGGGAGTGATCAATTTTTTTCCACAGTAACAATGGCAAAGTTTTGATTGCCTGGCTATATATGTGAGGCTCTGTACATATTCATCAAATAAATACATATTGGCCATCTGTTGTGTGCCAGGTACTTTGCTAGAAACTGGTAAATGAACTATACATGCTACCTGCCCATTTAATCTTCAAACTAACCCTGTGTGAGAGGTGTATATTATGGCTGAGAAAATCGAGGATTAGAGAGGTTAACTAACTTGTCCAGAGTTGTACAGTCAGCAAATGGTAGAGCTAGAGTTTGAATACAGGCCTGATTCCAAAGCCCACATTTCCACACAAAGCTCCAATAATGTGTGTAAGTTTGCCAGAGGAGCAACGGAATGCAAGCACACACAGTTAAATGGAGGCATGAAACCCAGTAACTCATATTACCTAAATGGGGTCTGCAGTTTTATGTAGCTTGGATAACTTGCCTAGAGTATTGCTGCAGCTGCCTCACTGGCCCCCCTATAGTATATTGAAATCATAGTAGCTAGAGTGACCCTCTTAAAATACAGATCATGTCACATCACTCCTGTATACAGAACCCTGCAGCGAAGGTTCCCCTCTCTGGACCTCATCCCTCCTGCCTTAATCCCTTAAAGTAACCATAGCCATAGCTCTCAGTTTGGTGCAATATCCTTTCAACTTTCAGTATTGATTTATAATCTTTCTCTTTGAGCAAAAATTGGATCATACGCTACGTACTATTCTGCAAATTGATTTTTTTGGCCATATGTACAGCGAAATGAACAATAGAATGTCCTGTATTCTTAACATCAAGATATATATTCCCTTTGGGAGGCTAAGGCGGGTGGATCATGAGGTCAGGAAATCAAGACCATCCGGGCGAACACGGTGAAACCCCGTCTCTACTAAAAATATAAAAAAATTAGCCGGGCGTGGGTGACAAGCGCCTGTAGTCCCAGCTACTCAGGAAGCTGAGGCAGGAGAATTGCATGAACCCAGGAGGTGGAGCTTGCAGTGAGCAGAGATCATGCCACTGCACTCCAGCTTGGGCTACACAGCGAGACTCCGTCTCAAAACAAACAAACAAAAAAGATATATATTCCCTTGATACATACTGTTACAAGGTTGAATGAGGAAAGCTTTCTGTTTTATTGGTTCCACGTTACATGATTGTTTTATGTTGCTGTGTAATGGTGGATTTTATATTTATAAAACAGTATCTTTTATAACAATTATGCTTTGTATCTACAACATGAAATAACTTTTAAAAGTACTATGGGTGGAGTAGTACATTTGTTATGTAGTTAGATTAATTACTAAAGCAAATGTTTAATCATGCATGACATGGATTATTAAAATATTAGTAATTCACTATAATTCCTTTTTATCACAGTTACTTTTAGTTGAGAAGTTTTAACTGCTTTTGCATCAGCTCATTAGCAGAGATATTAAGGCTGTGTAAAGTAAAATGAGAAGGATTGATGGCCAGTGATGGAACCAGAGGACTTAGCTCTATATAATCAAGACTAATTGGCTATTTTATAAATGAGATATGCCACTGCGGGTAAATACCCGAAATAGACTTTTGATGGAAAATATGATTTTGAATGTATTCGATGTTATTTCTTTATTATACTTGCTTTAAGTTTTAATATGTTAAAGACCTCTTTATTTGTAATTATAGTGTCGAGTTATAGCGGTGCTGGATTGGGAGCTTTCAACCATTGGTCATCCTTTGTCAGACTTAGCTCATCTTTCCCTCTTCTACTTTTGGCCAAGGACAGTTCCAATGATAAATCAAGGTTCTCGTATTCAAGAAAACTCAGGTATGAGAACATAGTGTTGTCTAAATTGCTATTAATATAAAATTGTCTTTATTACTTTCATAATTAAAATATAAAATCCTGCAATTTTAGATAGTAGTTTTTGTTTCTTAAACATGTTTCTATTTTATTATTATTATTATTATTATTTTTAGATGCAAGGTCTTGCTCTGTCACCCGGGCTGGAGTACAGTGCCACAATCATAGCTCACTGAAACCTTGAACTCGTGGGCTCAAGTGATTCTCCCACTTCAGCCTTCTTAGTAGCTAGGACTACAGACACATGCTACCATGCCCAGCTAATTTTTAAATTTTTTGTAGAGACGCTGTCTCACTGTATTACACAGGCTAGTTTTAAGCTCTTGCTCTCAAGTGAGAGCAAGTACTGGGATTAGAGGCATGAGCCATCATGACTGGCCTATTTCATTTTCTTTGTTAAATTTTCTGAACTTAGCATGCCACTTTTAGTAATTTATGACCAAATGTAGTCCTTTGTATATGATAATCTTTTGGAAGTCAAGGTTTAGAACATGTTTTGTTGTATGGGCTAATGGTTATTACAATTCTGTTTTACATATCTGTCTCATAACTTTGTGAAATATTCACCATGACATTTTAATTAAAGTTTATATTACATGCCATTTTTATAGGGATACCATCAATGGAAGAACTGATTTCAATATATTGCGGCTGCAGGGGAATTAATTCTATTCTTCCTAACTGGAATTTCTTTCTTGCCCTTTCATTTTTTAAGATGGCTGGAATAGCACAGGTAATTAATTGTTTTAAACATGTGTTTTGCCATTATTTACCAATGTACTGTTGACAATGTTTTCCAGTCTTCTGGGTTTTATATTCTTTATCCTTAGATCATTTTGCTTATCATAATGACAGGTATCAGATGTGGGTAAAATATAAATCCAGAATTTACAGAATAGGAATTTGGCAAGGAAAAAATTTGGGGAGCAAAATGTATTATCAGTTTTTTGTATAATAAACTTACAAGATGGAAGGAGGAAGAAAGAATGACATAATGATAAAAAGAGAAAAGCATGTAAGGGTTAGTCATTTCCTGAATATGCAGTGTGAGAAAAAGCTAAGATCTTTTGATGATCTCTGCCTCAGGCTATGAAACCATTTATTAGTTAGGGTTGATGATGAGGGAAGAATTATCTTTGTACTTCTCAGAGGCCAGCACAGTATCTAGTGTGTAGTAGCCTCTTAAAATGTTTTTGAGTAAGTAGATGAGTAAGATTTTTTCATTTTTATAGTCATATTTGTGTGATTAATTTTGAAAGATAATAGAGCATAAATTTAGCTTTTTTTCTAATTATAGTGTAATCTAAACAGATGCCTTCTTTGTACTGATCCAGTTTTCAGGCACTTTGAATCTTGGAGGTTTAAGAAATTGAGATGCTTCATCAATAGCAAGGGGCTAGGGTTTAGAAGAAAAACAGGTGAATAAGTTTAAAAGTAAAAAAGAATGGGAAAAGAATGATTAATTAAAATTATGATAATTGACTTTCTGTCCTCAGAGTTCATACTATCCATGAACAACTGAAATAGTTGTGTTACATCTCATCTTGTACCCTGAGTTAATCATGTTGAAAGAATGGGTTTCTCAAAATGGGTGTGTCTCTGTATTTGACAGTTTCCACAAATAAGATACCAAATAGGCTTTAAATTTGAAATGGCTTTTCATTTCAAATAAAAGTTTGACATGGATTATGATTGACATTAAAATGTACAACATAGGCCAGGTGCGGTGGCTTATGCCTGTAATCCCATCACTTTGGGAGTCCGGGACGGGTGGATCACCTGAGGTCAGGAGTTCTAGACCAGCCTGGCCAACATGGTGAAACTCCATAGCTACTAAAAATAAAAAATTAGCCAGGTGTGGTGGCATGTGCCTGTAGTCCCAGCTACTCAGGAGGCTGAGGCAGGGGATTCGCTTGAACCTGGGAGGTGGAGGTTGCAGTGAGCCGAAATCATGCCACTGCACTCCAGCCTGGGTGACAGAGTGAGACTCCGTCTCAAAAAAAAAATGTACAACATAAACTATATATATCGTACATATAGTAGCTTTCCAGATGATCATAAACATTCCAATCTAATTGGAAATATAAAATTGAATATGATAGAAGAACTATTGCAATGTTTTATTGTATAAGGAATCATATAAAGAAGACACAGTAATGTTTGTTTTTAGGGGAGAGGAAAGAGTTTATTATGTTGATAGTACAGAAATGGAGAATTATCAAAGAAACACTGATTAGCACTCAACTAACACTGTTCAAAAGAGACAGTTTTACCTAAATTAGGGGCCCAAAAATGAGATAAAATTGTTCTTAGAGATCATCTCATTGTCTTCCCTTTGGTTTTATAGTTTTTTAAATCTTATTTTTGAAGGAGGGTAGTGATCTTTAGAGGTGAAATAACTTGCAGACTTGGTATCTTTGGTAACTGCTGAGATCATTTTCAAGTTTGATTTGATTATAAATTAGAATTATGTTAGGATGAGAGTGCGTTAACTGGATGATATGAGTATGACTCTTTAGAAGGGTATAATTACTCCTGCATGTACATTGATGTCATTGATAGTCTGTTTTATATCTTCATACCGTGTGCGTATAATGTCCCACATAACTGAGAAACTGGAAAGATTGATTGGATAGTTGAAGGACGGTTTCCAATGAATTTTAATTGTTCTACGTTTATTTGTAGGGGGTATATAGCAGATATCTTCTGGGAAATAATTCATCTGAGGATAGCTTTTTATTTGCCAATGTTGTGCAACCTCTGGCAGAAACTGGACTACAACTCTCCAAACGGTAAGGAAAACAGATTCCTTGGCTAACTGAAATTAGAGCCTTTATTGGGTATGTGAAGGTTATAAACTTTAGGGCAGTAGGGATGATTTTTATTGCATACACCAGGATTGCTGCTGCCAATCACGATAGTTTTTTTTTGGTAAATCTCTTTTATGCCTAAAAACAAATTGACCTAAAATATAAAGAAAATCTCCATATTTAAGTTTAAAAGTATTTTTGTGCCACTTGAATGTGTAAACTTTTAAGGATATAGATAAAACACTCAAGTGTTTCTTTCTAATATTTAAGCCACTTACATATGCCTAATTTTAAAAATGCATTATATAAGATGATTTATTAATTTAGAAATATTGTTCTGTTCCACTGTTATATTTCATTAAGTTTTATTCAGACATTTCATAAGCATCTTTGAAACCCATCATCATGTCTTCATCAGTGGGAGCACTTTTTCAAGCATCGAACACACTTTGCCAGTTACATTTCCATTGCTTACCAAATGCATGTGTGATGCTGTCCCAGAAATTCTGCTTAAGCCACAAGTACCCATGGCATAATGTTAGGGCAATTGCTTTTTCCAATTTATCTTATAGATGGGTATCTGTTCTCTCTACACCATAACAATTGATTCTGTTGTGCTTCATAATGACCTTTACAGGTCTTCTTTGTTTTATTTTAATTTATTTTTAAGTTCCGGGATAAATGTGCAGAGCCTGCAGGTTTGTTACATAGGTATATATGTGCCATGGTGGTTTGTTCAACTCCCACTTATGAGTGAGAGAGAGCATGCAGTGTTTGGTTTTCTATTCTACAGATCTAATATTCAGCAGCTATATTTGTGAGGCATATATTAATACTAAGAATAATGATTATTTGTGTTCAACTTCTTTGCTTTTTCTTTTGGAGATTCTGACAGGTGACTTCAATAAAGATTCAAAACTAATGAAGCGGGATTTTTTGCTCCTTAGTTCAGCTAAAATCCAGGTTCTCGTCTCACAGGAAAAAGTAGGCACACAGACACATTAAAGGGTGAGGAGGGCCGATTTATTAAGCAGAAAGAAAGCTCTCGGCAAAGAAAGAGATGGTCCTGCCAACAGGCTCCCGTCTCACAGATTGAATGCCAGGCTACCACACGCTAGCTGAAGAGGCCAGGCTCCTCCTCCTACATAAGGCCCGAGTTCCCGGTGGCTCCACCCCATTCCGCCAGTGTGCAGGCGTGCCCCCAGTCCGTTGTGGGCACGTCCAGACAAGACCCTGTGCCTCCTGCATCTATCACTAACATTGCTTGAGGTGATGCCAGGCCTATATGTGTTCCCCAAATGGTGCTTTAAGCATTAAAGTTAAATGTTTAAAATATAAGAGATTCTACATTCAGTCCACAATGTGAAAGACTTTTTTAAAATATAAAATATAGCTCCTCCTTCTGGGGGTTATTTTTTGGGTAGCTGAGGAAACTTCACATTATATTAGAAATATGTAATGATGATCTTTGGACATCTTTGTAACCTTTTTTCCTTTTTTCTTTTGGCAAAGAACTTTCAGTACTGTACTACCACAGATTGATACTACTGGACAGTTGTTTGTACAGACTCGGAAAGGTCAGGAAGTTCTTACGAAGGTGAAGCATTTCATGAAACAACACATTCTTCCAGCTGAAAAGGTGAGTACTTTATAAACAATGTATTTGTGCTAAAGGACTATCGATGAATACTTCTGTTATTTCTGCTTATAGGAGAAGCATGGTGTCATTTTCTTCAGTCGGTCCTTACCTAGATTATTCTTCTCACGTTAGCATTGAGCCATGATAGAACCCAGGGAATGCACAGATAAGTCTGTGGCTTTATAATTAAGTCAAAGAGAATTAGTAGTTTTAAAATTGGGAGCCTAAATATATTAAAGTAAAACACTACTTTGGGGGCCTTGTCCTAAGGCATTATCTTTTTTTTTTTTTTTTGTAAATGTGGACCCCTTTGAGAATTTAATGAGAAGTGTTGACTATACAAGATGGACACACCTAGAAAATTTTACGTATCATTTCAAGCTGTTCACAGATACTACCACCCCTCTTCCCTGTAAGCTACTATTTTAAGGCATTAAGTTTCAATAAGTTCACTGAGAGTAGAGAGGCAACATGGAACATCCATTCATTCAGTTACCAAATAATTATTGGGTACTTGATGATGGCTTAGGCACCTGGAGAGCTACCAAATGTAAATAAATAATAAGACATACAGGGCTTATGCTCATGTGAAGCTTGGACTTTAGCAGGAAAGGAAGACACTAAATAAGAGATGATAAATGTTGTGAAGAAAAGATAAAAAAGCTTTTACAAAAATATGTAAGGGAGGTGGGGCAGAGTGTGTGTATGTGGGTAGAACACTGGTGTAGAAATGCAAATGGCTTTATTCTAGTCTATTCCTGTCACAAGTTAGGTGGCCTTGTGTTAGGTAGTCTTTAGTGGCCTCAGTATTTTCCTCTACAATGTGAGTAGATATGACTAAATATATAATACATTCTCATTTTAATCATCTGTGATTCTGAGAGATCTGCAACTAGCCTGGCAAAATCAAATAGGGAACTGAAACAGACCAAAATCCTTTCAACAGAAATGTTCAGAGCTAATATGTGTTTGTAGGACAGTTTGTGCTATTGCTTGAATTATATAAATATTATATTTTTAGTAAATATCTGGCTTGAGATTAACTTTGTCTCAGAATAGGGTATAATTTATTTTAAAAGTACTACTTAAAGTGAGGAAATTCTTTCTAAAATAGTCACCTCTCACATGTGTTTAGTGACTAAAGTATCATGTTGAATATTTTCTGATCTAGTTAGTATTTGTTCAATTCTGATTTTTAAAACTATGAGCTTTTGAGTATTAAAAAGGGAATGCAACACTTTTAGGTTAAGATAACAGTGGGAATTCAACATTGTCTTCCCCTCCCTCAAATAAAATCCAATTTAATAAATAATAAAGTTTGTTTATAAAATGGAATAAATTGGAATAAGCTTGAAAATAGAAGAGGGACATATCAGAGGAATTAAGGTTTTGAAAAGAGAATGGAAATTAGATTTGGAAAGCAGAATGGATTAACCCCTAGAATAATGAAACAACGGAAGCCATATCTCAAAAGAATTTTGAAAGAAGGCTGTAGCACAAGTGGCAACCATTTTCCCACAATGGAGCCCCGTGTGATTGGCTTATATAGACAGCAAAAATGAGAAAGGAAAAGAAATCAAGATGTTTGATTTAAAAATTACCTACACATGGATGACTGCTTGGGTTGGTCTCTTACAACCTGTTATAGCAGTAGTGTTTGCCCCCAGACAGAAGGCTGCAACAGCCCTCCAAAAAATGCAAATGGGCCAGTATGCTGGCTCAAGCCTGTAATCACAGCACTGTGGGAGGCCGAGGCTGGTGGATGGCTTGAGCCCAGGAGTTTGAGACCAGCCTGGGCAACATGGTGTAAACCCAATCTCCACTAAAAATACAAAAATTAGCCCGACGTGGTGCACACCTCTAGTCCCAGCTACTTGGGAGGATCGCTTGAACCTGGAAGGCAGAGGTTGCAGGGAGTCAAGATTGTGCCACTGCACTACAGCCTGGGCAACAGAGTGAGACCCTGTCTCAACAGCAACAAAAAAGCAAATGATCTGTTTCAAAGAAGCCAGGGCTTCAACATGAGATTTAGTGCCCTAAGGGGGGGTCCTCCGGGTTTTGTTTTTTTTTTTTTTTTTTTTTTTTTTTTTTTTTTTGTCAATGTAGTCTTGCTCTGTTGCCCAGGCTGGAGTGCAGTGGCACCATCTCGGCCCACTGCAACCTCCGCCTCCCGGGTTCAAGAGGTTCTTCTGCCTCAGCCTCCCAAGTAACTGGGACTACAGGCACCTGCCACTACTCCTGGCTAATTTTTGTATTTTTAGTAAGGATGGAGTTTCACCATATTGGCCAGGCTGGTCTCGAACTCCTGACCTCGTGATCTGCCTACGTCGGCCTCCCAAAGTGCTGGGATTACAGGCAGGAGCCACCGCACCCGGCCTTTTATATATATATATATATTTTTTTTTTTTTTTAATTTTTTTTTTTTTCAAGAGACAGGGTCTTGCTGTGTCTCCAAACTGGAGTGTATGATGTGATCCTAGCTCACTGCAGCCTCAAACTCCAGGGCTCAAGTGAACCACCCAACTCAGCCTCCTGAGTAGCTGGGATTACAGGAATATGCCACCATACTGGGCTAATTTTTACATTTTTTTGTGTAAAGACCAGGTCTCACTCTGTTGCCCAGAACTACTGGCTTCAAGCAGTCCTCCCGCCTTAGCCTCCCAGAGCACTGGGATTACAGGTGTGAGCCGCCGCACCTGGCCAACTTTTCTTTTTTGAGGGAGTGGGGGAGGGTGGTAGGGATTGGGTAGAAATCTCAGGTTGTCTATCCTCCCTGGTTACTGCCTGATTCCTACCTACTTTCTCTAAAATGAAGCCTATCTGATAGCATGCTAGTACTTGGAACCAGCCCATCATTCAGAGGAGAGGCCAGAATTGGCAGAGGAAACCAGGCAGGCTTGTTCTTTCATTGGTAAATGTGAATAAGCATGTAAGAGAAACTGCAGCACAGAAGAGGTATCACAGGTTAGGTTGTGATACTCTGCTGAACTTTGTATCATGTAGCTATTGAAATATGTACAAAAAATTTGCAATAAAAGGAAGTGCTTTAAGATAAATAAAAAAGCAGCCTGTGGCTTTAAAGGTAAGATTGCCAATGTTTTGTGTGACCAGAAAAGCCACAATCTTTGAAGATCCTTTAAATCTGAGACATATCCATATCTGATAATGTGAGCTTTTTCTTCTTTTAAAAAAATCATACTGTACCAACATCTGTAAAAATGTTTTATTCTGTAGAATGATTGTGAACAATACAAATCTCTGTGTAACATATTAGAGGATGTTATTTGGAGATTATATCTGGAGAAAAGTAAATAGCTTTTTCAAAATGAAAGAGGGAAAAATCTATATAAGATTCTATCTAAAATTATTATAACTAAGTTTACGGAAACCAAAATCGTCATTTCTAGAAAATAGGTTGTATCATATAATACAATACTTTAACAGCACTTGTCTTTAACTACTGAGGTTCTTGATGACTTTTTCTTTATATTTTTAGGTACTTTCAAATTTTCTATAATGAGAAAACATAAGCTTCATTTAAACTTTTCTAATGACCTTTTGAAACCCCTTGAATATTGTAAAGTGAGAACATAACCCATATCTATGAAAATATTAAAAACCAATTCTTCCAACTGGAAAATATTAAAAGCCAGTTTAAGCCAATTTAAAGTGGATAAGACATCCTAAAAATTGCATGTAAAACAGGAACTAGCAACATAACACACTGAGAACACACTTTTAACATTAATGGTAACATTAATCATACTTTCCTACTGAGTCTAATGTACTAAGGATGAACTATTGCTTCTTTCTAGTAGACTTCAGTTTAAAATGAAAAACATTTTGCAAAATTATTTGTAGGCTCAGATTTAAGATGCTGAACCAACCAACATACTCAAAATTAGTATCTCTGTCAGTGAATGAGGACGCAGAATGCTACAGGTGATATTTTGGGAAGATTGACCAGGCACCAAGCCTAGTTTCTGCTTTTGGCTGTTAACTATAAATTCCTTTTCTTACTTTAAGAACCGAAGAAGGGTTCTTTGTAGTGAGGAATTTTATTTAATTTTGAATCCTACCATGCCACAGATAAACTTTGCAAATATCTAAGTGGATAAAATTTAGAACCCAAAGTATTAAATAATACAAATTTTAAAATAATTATATAAACACTGGCATAATTTAATTTCTTCAAACTGTGATCAGAGATGAGAAAAGGTGGTCAGAGATTAGAAAATGAGAAATATATTACGTATTTCTTATCAAACACAGTAGCACTGAATATTTCCAAGGCAGTATAAGGGATGGAAATAATAAACAACCCCAAACAGGAAATCTTCCAATTTAACTGACTTCCTGACAGAAATGACATTTTGGTAGAGATGGGTTTGATTATGTTGGCCAGCCTTGAATTTCTGACCTCTGGCCAGAATTCCGATTCTGGCCAGCCTTGAATTTGTGGCCCACCTTGGCCTCCCCAAATGCTGGGATTATAGTTTAAAATTTTAAGTTTACCTACCTATTTATCATTTTATTTACTATTCCTTCTTACAACTCAGATGTTTCTTCTAGGTCAAGTTCCTTTAGTGTGAATGTGCTAGTAAACCTTTCATTTATTTTTCTTTTCTTTTTTTTTTTTTGTTTTGTTCTGTTTTGTTTTCCTTTTTTCTTGCTAGGGAGAGGTGTCAATGACTTTACTTATTGCTAATACCTTTATTTTGCCCTAGTTCTATAAAGATAGTTTTATTGTATATAGAATTTTACAGTGACAGTTATTTTCTCTCAGCAGTTGAAGCTATTATCCCAGTTATTTCTGGCTTCATTTGTTGCTTTGAGAAGTCAGCTGTCAATCTTAACTGTTGTTTAATTATCAATAATCTTTCTTTTTTCCCCCTCTTCTTTCTCTTTTTCAGATTATGAGACTGATACACTGCCTACTGCGCTAAGGAGGCAACTTCCTCTTTCTCTTTTTAAGAACTTTTCTTTCTCTTTAATGCTCTGGCCTCACTGGCTTTCCGAATTTGAGGATTGCTGTCTTATCAGTTCTGAAAACTTTTAAGAGTGATTTTTCCAAATATTGCGTTTCTTCATTCTTTGTGTCTGGGACTCCAGTTAGACTTATGTTAGAACTTCTCTTTGAATTCGTTATATTCCTTTACCACTCATATTTGCCTTCTTTTGAGTTTCTGTGCATCGTTCTGAGAAATTTCTTCGGATCTTTCTTCCAATTCATGATTTGTTTTTTCAGCTGTTATCTAATCTACTTTTCAACATCCACAGAATAACTGTTTTCAAATTTTGGAGTGTGTAAGAATTGCTTAAGCTAGTAAAGGACACAGAAGTGCAGGTTCATTGAAGTAGGACACAGCTTAGGCCCCCATATTTTTACCAAGTTCCCCAGGAGATTCTTAGAGCCACCAAAATTTGGGAATCACTGCCATAGAGTTTTTAAGTTTCATTTCTATGGTTTTCCTTTCTTTAGGTTTTATTCAATTCTTTTTCAAATGTGCCTGGTCACTTTTGATAGTCCTTTGTTATATTTTTAATTTCTTCCTTTATTCTTGAAATATGTTAAACACAAATAGTTTATTTCCTGTGACTGATCATTACTCTATTTATAGTCTTTGGGAAGTGCAATTCTGTCTGGGTGAATGATTGTTTTTGCTAACTCTTACTAATGGTGGCTTGTTTCCTTGAGTGATAAGTACTTTTTTTATTTTGAACTCATGTTCTGGAATTTTATCTATGAAAGTTATTTAAGGCTTTGTTTAAAGCTCTTTCCTACAGATAGGATTTGTTTTCGCATCTGCCATGTGTTAGCAGGCACTGTCACCAGAAACATTGCAAACTTAAATGTTGGCTTGCAGTTTTAGAGCCCCATAAGTCTGTGAATTCAGTCCCAAACTTGGGTGAAGACAGGCTTCAGTTAGAAGTGTTTATTTTGTCTATTCCAACTAGAACTAAGACCTATATAAAGGCCTGTATTCCTGTGGTCTATCTCTGAGGGGTGGGTTTTCTGTTTATTTTTGCTTTATAAATTTTCTTCCACTTAGGTTTTACCCATCAAGCAGCCTAGCTTTGGTGAAGGGAAGAGCTGATCTTTAATCCTCCCTCTTGCCATGTTTGGGGCATTTGACTATGTCTGACTCCTGCCTATGTGGCCCATTAAAACCTAGGGCCTACCTAGGCTAACATAGATCAGCCTATATGCCCTGGGCAAACTTGATTGCAATGTGTGCTCACACTTGAAGAGCAGGCTTTTTTGTTTCTGGCCTCCAAGGAATTTTCTTCTTTTCCTTCCAGCATGGCTATGTATTAATAAATGTATTTTTAAACTATTTTTAATATTTTACCCAACGTTTTTAGTTGAGGGGTTTCTATGACTATCTAGTTTGCCATATTGTTAGAAATGAAACACTCAAATCTTGGTATAAGATTTTAGTAGCCTACTATCTAATATTGTGGCAGCATGATTTTGTGATCAGTAAACCTTTAGAATGTTTTATGCTTCTGTGTCTGGTTTAATAATAGCTGAAAAAGCATCTTCACCTAAAAATGTTTATTTTAGATATTAGCAGTTTATGATGTTGTTTACTTTGTATTAACTTTAGCTAATGAAATTTTTTTCTTTTATTACTTTAAGGAGGTAATTGAGTTCTGTGTTCAAAATGAAAATTCAGTGGACAAGTGGGGAAGACCTTTAGTGATTGATAAACTCAAGGTAAGAAAATCTTTAACGCTGGAAAATTCATATGCAAGTGTTTTTTGAGACCCTAGACCTTAGTTTTGTTGTTGCTACTGTTATATATGTAGAGGAAAATTATATCAATATAACCTTTAAAAAAGCAAGTTAATAGAGTCTATAACATACAAATTAGGCTAGGTAGTGTTCTATATGTGGTAGTAATGAAGACAACCTCTTACAGCTGTTCAAAGGGAAAAATATGATTAAAACTATTCATTATTAGCCATCACTGAATTGAGACTGAAGTCAAGGCAGGTCGTTTGTCCCACATAGAATTAATCTAAATTTCATGTTTTTCAAATCTTAACATCAATTCATGTAAGAAATTAAAAGGCACAAAGTAGTATATTTGGCATATTATACTCAAATGTGGGAGATTGTAATAGTTCTGATTTGATAAGAAGTTCTCAAATAGCCAACTTAATTTTTCAGCCAAATCCAAGGAAGCTTGAAGGAAAAGACATTTTATTAGTGGTTAAACTGTTGATTTATAATGAATTAGTAAGAACTTGGTTTTGCTCATTGGAGAATACAGTAAAATAAATAACTCCATAAGTGTTTTTAAATTTCAAAGGTCATAAATACCAATATTTAAAAAAGAAATAAACTACTGTGAGTCCTGGTAAATTATGGTCACTCTAGCATGTTCATCACCTTGACAGGAAATGGCCAAAGCCGAGGGTCTCTGGAACTTGTTTTTGCCGGCTGTCAGCGGTCTCAGCAACGTGGACTATGCCTTGATTGCTGAAGAAACAGGAAAATGCTTTTTTGCTCCAGATGTCTTTAACTGCCAAGCACCAGGTTACTACATTAATTGAAAACAGATTTTTTTCTAATATTTTGATCAGTGTTTAAAATTTCTATCTAAGAATGTGTTTTTATACAAAGTTATTGACTTACGAATTTGGCTATAATTTTATTTTTCAGTTACTTTGATTTAAATGTAAGAAATGGATTTGAAATTTTCATTGGACTATTCCTTTGTTAAATATCATTATAATTAAGAGTATTGGTGAAAAAAATTAGCCACCAAAGGGATTGGTCATGTAAGGATCTCAGTTTCCTGATTGGGAATTGGATATTTCTATTACTAGTTGGAATGGATAGAGAGTTTCAGATCTTTTGGTTAGCTTCACTGTTCATTCACCAAATGAATAAACCATTCATTTACCAATTATTTACTGATTACTACTATGTCCCAGGCAGTGTTCTGTGTTCTTGCAATGATATATCAGTGAATAAAATACACAAAGATGCCTTCCTTCAAGGATCTACTTGACATACAAAGAGACAAAAATAAATAATAATTATAATAAGTAAACTTCAAACTTATGTAATAAGTTTGAAGATGAAAAGTGCTTTGGGAAAAAACCAGCAGAATAGGGGAGCTCTGAAATTTGAAGTACAGGGAATATGGGTTACATTTTTAAATAGAATGGTCAGGATAGGCCTCATTGAGAAAATGACATTTGATAATAACTTGTAGAAGGTGATTGCTTGAGTTAGCCATGCTGTTACATGGGGAAAGAGTTTTTATATCAGAGGGAACAGAAAAGGCAAGAGTGTGATTGATGTATTCCAGTAATAACCAGAGAGGCCAGTGTGGCCAGGAAAATAATAGAAGAGATCAGAGAGGTAAGGGCCTCATATTTTGAGCTTTATAGGGCAAATAAGAGGGGCTTATACCTTCATTGAAAGGATGAGCCAATGGGAATTTTGAGCAGATTAGTGATAAGTTGTAACTTCAGTTTTGAAAGGATCACCTTGACTGCTATGTTGAGAATTGACCAAAGGAGGGTTAGAGAGAAGCAGAGAGTCTGTGGCAATAATCCCAGTGAGAGATAATGGTGGTTTAGACTGGGGTGGTAGTAGTGCAGTGGGTGATAAGTAGCAGGATTCTAAATATATTTTAAAGGCAGAGCCATGAGGATATCCTGATTGGATATGGGGTATTAATGGAAGAGTCAAGGATGCCTCCAAGGATTTTGAGGTGAACATCAAATTGAAAAGATGAAGGAAGGAGGCCAATTTTTAAAAAAGTAAAATGAAAGGAGTAAACCTGGAATGTAGTCTGTAGGAGGTATCTTAAAACCTGGATTTGCAGAAGAACCACCTAAGGAATTTTTGAAAAATCTAGATTCCCAGCCTCCATCCCTAGAGGTTCTCATTCAGTATATCTAGGGTAGACCCTGGGAATATATTTTTTTTTAATTACTCTGATTATCCTAATGCTACCAGTCAAGGACTAGCTCTTGATTTGTGGTAGGATGATTATGGCACAATATCCAATGGCAGGCCCATCCCTGTACAAGATATGCCTCAGTATTGCCTTTTGTGTTTATACAGGGCCCTGGTGCTAAAGCTCTACCAAAAACAAGTTAATGAGGCTGCCAGAAAGAGGTATATAAGGCAATACTGGACTTCTGAGGCAAAATGCAGTCTGGATTTTCCACACTGGACTTTGTCTCATTTCTTTGGCATCGTTAAAATAGTTTGTAGAGTTCTGATAATGGTAGAACTTGTCCCTGAAATGATTTTCTCTTTTCCAAACACTGATTTATCAAATTACTGCTGTCCTAGATTGTATTCCGATAATAAGCTACTGTAAAAGTAAAGTCTATTCACAGAGCTTCTAAAGATTTCGTCTCAACTGTGTAAGGCTATTACATCATTCTACATAGGTAGCATGATTTTGTGGAAAGGGAACTGAATGCTAATTTTTTATTGCTACTCATAGTAAGAAATGTATTTTATATTTTATATTGTGATCCAATTTGTAGAATATATAGGTGTATGTATATGTTCAGAATGAATGAATGGATGGATGGATGGATGGATGGATGAATGGATGGATGAATGGATAGATGTAGAAAACAGAAGTTTCACAAAACAAGAGTTTCTCTTACTACATGCAAGTGCATTTGGGTATTTTCCACCGAGTCTAATCTAATGCATTATATTTTGTTCTATTTCGTTTTTTAGAGAATGCTAGCTATATTCCATTAAGTTGATTTCATAGTGCACTAATGGATCATAATATGAAAAATAATGCTACCAAAGACTTCTTTTGCAGATGGAGCTCTGCCACTGTTTTATCATTTGACCTGTGAACTCACTTTTCACTAGATGGTCATGGATTTTTCTCTAGCATTAAAATTTCATGAGTCCATCAGTTGTACTGCCTAAATGAGATAACTAAATTGCTGAAATTTTAAAATTGGACAGAGATTTGATTTGACTAAGAAGTGATGAGCAACTCTCCTAAGCAAACAAGTTGTGTAAAACTATAAATAGAAAACTAGGCATTTTCTCTTTGTGGTGGAGATACCATGAAGGCCTTAAGCATTGTGTTTTGGGTCATTTCCAAAGCAGATGAAGAAGGCAGTATAATTGATGTTGAGTAAATACTTCGAGAGGTTTCTTAAGTATAAAAGATGAATTTCTACTTAAGTCACCCAGATCATTTCCCAAATAGTTATAAAACATATGGGAAACATATATAGTCTTCCAGTTTGCGCTTTCTCCCCCCTTCAATAAGTCATACAATATTGTATATTGGAATGTTGAAAATAGCAACTTTAATTCTAAAGCTATTACTGGAAAATTTGGGGGCCTTTGGGCTGATATTTGTTTTATATACTTTAAGTTCTGGGATACATGTGCAGAACATGCAGGTTTGTTACATAGGTATACATGTGCCATGGGGGTTTGCTGTCATCTACATTAGGTGTTTCTCTTAATGCTATCTCTCCCCTAGCCCCTTACCTTGCGACATGTGATGTTCCCCTCCCTGTGTCCATGTGTTCTCATTGTTCAACTCCCACTTATGAGTGAGAACATGCAGTGTGTGGTTTTCTGTTCCTGTATTAGTTTGCTGAAAATGATGGTTTCCAGCTTCATCCATGTCCCTGCAAAGGACAGGAACTCATCCCTTTTTTATGACTGCATAGTATTCCATGGTGTGTATGTGTCACATTTTCTTTATCCAGTTTATCATTGATGGGCATTTGGGTTGGTTCCAAGTCTTTGCTATTGTAAATAGTGCTGCAATAAACATACATGTGCATGTGTGTTTATGGTAGAATGATTTATAATCCTTTGGGTATATATCCAGTAATGGGATTGCTGGGTCAAATGGTTCTAGATCTTTGAGGAATCGCCACACTGTCTTCCACAATGGTTGAACTAATTTACACTCCCACCAACAGTGTAAAAGCTTTCCTATTTCTCCACATCCTCTCCAGCATCTATTGTTTCCTAACTTTTTGATGATCACCATTCTAACTGGTGTGAGATGGTATCTCATTGTGGCTTTGATTTGCATTTCTCTAATGACCAGTGATGATTAGCTTTTTTTCTTATGTTTGTTGGCCACATAAATGTCTTCTTTCGAGAAGTGTCTGTTCATATCCTTTGCCCACTTTTTGATGGGGTTTTTTGTTTTTTTCTTGTAAATTTGTCTAAGTTCTTTGTAGATTCTGGATATTAGCTCTTTGTCAGCTGGATGGATGGCAAAAATTTTCTCCCATTCTACAGGTGGCCTTTTCACTCTGGTGATAGTTTCTTTTGCTGTGCAGAAGCTCTTTCATTTAATTAGATCCCATTTGTCTATTCTGGCTTTTGTTGCCATTGCTTTTGATATTTTACTCATGAAGTCTTTGCCCATGCCTATGTTCTGAATGGTATTGCCTAGGTTTTCTTCTAGGGTTTTTGTCGTTTCAGGTCTTACATGTAAGTTTTTAATCCATCTTGAGTTATTTTTTGTATAAGGTGTAAGGAAGGGATCCAGTTTCTGCTTTCTGCATGTGGCTAGCCAGTTTTCCCAACACCATTTATTAAATATGAAATCCTTCCCACATTGCTTGTTTTTGTCAGGTTTGTCAAAGATCAGATGGTTGTAGACGTGTGGTGTTATTTCTGAGGCCTCTGTTCTGTTCCATTGGTCTATATATCTATTTTGGTACCAGGACCATGCTGTTTTTGTTACTGTAGCCTTGTAGTATAGTTTGAAGTCAGGTAACATGATGCCTCCAGCTTTGTTCTTTTTGCTTAGGATTGTCTTGACTATATGGGCTCTTTTTTGGTTCCATATGAAATTTAAAGTACTTTTTCTTCTAATTCTATGAAGAAATTCAATGGTAGCTTGATGGGGATAGCATTCAATCTATAAATTACTTTGGGCAGTGTGGCCATTTTCATGATATTGATTCTTCCTATCCATGAGCATGGAATGTTTTTCCATTTGGTTGTGTCCTCTCATATTTCCTTGAGCAGTGGTTTGCAGTTCTCCTTGAAGAGGTACTTCACATTCCTTATAAGTTGGATTCTTAGGTATTTTATTCTCTTTGTAACAATTGTGAATGGGAGTTCACTCAAGATTTGGCTGTCTGTCTGTCTATTATTGGTATATGGGAATGCTTGTGATTTTTGCACATTGATTTTTTATCCTGAGACTTCAATGAAGTTGCTTATCAGCTTAAGGAGATTTGGGGCTGAAATGATGGGGTTTTCTTTTTTCTTTCTTTCTTCCTTTTTTTTTTTTTTTTTTTTTTTTTTTTTTTGAGACGAGTCTCGTTCTTCTCGCCCAAGCTGGAATGCAGTGGTGCAATCTTGGCTCACTGCAACCTCCACCTCCCAGGTTCAAGTAATTCTCCTGCCTCAGCCTCCTGAGTAGCTGGGATCACAGGCGCCTCCCACCATGCCCCGCTAATTTTTGTACTTTTAGTAGAGACATGGTTTCGCCATGTTGACCAGGCTGGTCTCAAGCTGCTGACCTCAGGTGATCCATCCCCCTTGGCCTCCCAAAGTGCTGGGATTACAGGCGTGAGCCACTGCGCCTGGCCGATGATGGAGTTTTCTAGATATACAATCATGTCATCTGCAGACAGGGACAATTTGACTTCCTCTCTTCCTATTCAAATACCCTTTATTTCTTTCTCTTGCCTGATTGCCCTGGCCAGAACTTCCAATACTATGTTGAATAGGAATGGTAAGCGAGGGCATCCTTGTCTTGTGCCGGTTTTCAAAGGGAATGCTTTTGCCCATTCAATATGATATTGGCTGTGGGTTTGTCATAAATAGCTCTTATTATTTTGAGATACGTTCTATCAATACCAAGTTTATTGAGAGTTTTTTGCACGAAGAGGAGTTGAATTTTATCAAAGGCCTTTTCTGCTTCTATTGAGACAATCATGTGGTTTTTGTCATTGGTTCTGTTTATGTGATGGATTACATTGATTGATTTGCATATGTTGAACCAGCCTTGGATCCCAGGGATGAAGCCAACTTGATTGTGGTGTATAAGCTTTTAGATGTGCTGCTGGATTCGGTTTGCCAGTATTTTATTGAGGATTTTCACGTCGATGTTCATCAGGGATATTGGCCTGAAATTTTCTTTTTTTGTTGTGTCTCTGCCAGGTTTTGGTATCAGGATGATACTGGCCTCATAAAATGAGTTAGGGAGGAGTCCCTCTTTTTGTATTGTTTGGAATAGTTTCAGAAGTAATGGTACCACCTCTTCTTTGTACCTCTGGTAGAATTCAACTGTGAATCCATCTGGTCCTGGGCTTTTTTTGGTTGGTAGGCTATTAATTACTGCCTCAATTTCAGACCTTGTTATTGGTCTATTCAGGGATTTGACTTCTTTTTGGTTTAATCTTGGGAAGGTATATGTGTCCAGGAGTTTATTTCTTCTAGATTTTCTAGTTTATTTGCATAGAGGTATTTATAGTGTTCTCTGATGGTAGTTTGTGTTTCTGTGGGATCAGTGGTGATATCCTCTTTATTATTTTTTATTGGGTCTATTTGATTCTTCTCTTCTTTATTAGTCTGGCTAGTGGTCTATTTAGTTAATCTTTTTAAAAAAAACAGCTTCTGGATTTATTTGTTTTTTGAAGGGTTTTTCTTGTCTCTATCTTCTTCAGTTCTGCTCTGATCTTAGTTATTTCTTGTCTTCTGCTAGCTTTTGAATTTGTATGACTTGCTTCTCTAGTTATTTTAATTGTGATGTTAGTATGTCAATTTTAAATCTTTCCCACTTTCTCCTGTGGGCATTTAGTACTAAAAATTTCCTTCTAAATACTGCTTTAGCTGTGTCCCAGATATTCTGGTACATTGTGTCTTTGTTCTTATCAGTTTCAAATAACTTATTTATTTCTGCCTTAATTTCATTATTTACCCAGTAGTCATTCAGGAGCAGGTTGTTCAGTTACCACATAGATGTGCGGTTTTAAGTGAGTTTCTTAATCCTGAGTTCTAATTTGATTGCACTGTGGTCTTTTTTATGATTTCAATTCTTTTGCATTTTCTGAGGAATGTTTTGCTTCCAATTATATGGTCAATTTTAGAATAAGTGCAATGTGGTGCTGAGAAGGATGTATATTCTCTCAATTTGGGGTGGAGAGTTCTGTAGATGACTATTAGGTTCGCTTGGTCCAGAGCTGAGTTCAAGTCCTGAATATCCTTGTTAATTTTCTGTCTCGTTAATCTTTCTAATATTGACAGTGGAGTGTTAAAGTCTCCCACTATTATTGTGTGGCAGTCTAAGTCTCTTTGTAGTCTCTAAGAACTTGCTTTATGAATCTGGGTGCTCCTGTTTTGGGTTCATATATATTTAGGATAGTTAGCTCTTCTTGTTGCATTGATCCCTTTATCATTATGTAATGCCCTTCTTTGTCTTTTTTTTTTTTTTTATCTTTACTGGTTTAAAGTCTGTTTTATTAGAAACTAGGATTGCAACCCCTGCTTTTTTTGTTTGTTTTTGTTTTGCTTTCCATTTTCTGGGTAAATCTTCCTCCATCCCTTTATTTTGAGCCTATGTGTGTCTGTGCCTGTGAGATGGGGCTCCTGAATACAGCACACCAATGGGTCTTGACTCTTTATCCAATTTGCCAGTTTGTGTCTTTTAATTGGGGCATTTAACCCAAAATGTAACCTTATTTACATTTAAGGTTAATATTGTTATATGTGAATTTGATCCTGTCATTATGATGCTAGCTGGTTATTTTGCTTGTTAGTTGATGCAGTTTCTTTATAGTGTCGATGGTCTTTGCAATGTGGTATGTTTTTGAAGTGGCTAGTACCCGTTTTTGCTTTGCATATTTAGTGCTTCCTTCAGGAGCTGTTGTAAGACAGGCCTGGTGGTGACAGAATCTCTCCCAGCATTTGCTTGTCTGTAAAGGATTTTATTTTTCCTTCTCTTATGAAGCTAAGTTTGGCTGGATATGAAATTCTGAGTTGAAAATTTCTTTCCTTTAAGAATGTTGAATATTGGCCCCCACTCTATTCTGGCTTGTAGGGTTTCTGCAGAGAGATCTACTGTTAGTCTGATGGGCTTCCTTTTGTGGGTAACCTGACCTTTCTCTCTGGCTGCCCCTCACATTTTTTCTTTCATGTCAACTTTGGTGAATCTGACCTTGGTGTCTTGGGGTTGCTCTTCTTGAGGAGTATCTTTGTGGTGTTCTCTGTATTTCCTGAATTTGAATGTTGGCCTGTCTTGCTAGGTTGGGGAAGTTCTCCTGGATAATATCCTGAAGAGTGTTTTCCAACTTGGTTCCATTCTCCCCATCACTTTTAGGTACACCAGTCAAACCTAGGTTTGGTCTTTTCACATCATCCCATATTTCTTGGAGGCTTTGTTCATTCCTTTTCATTCTTTTTTCTCTAATCTTGTCTTCATGCTTTATTTCGTTAATTTGATCTTCAGTCTCTAATATCCTTTCTTTCGCTTGATTGATTCAACTATTGATACTTGTGTATACCTCACGAAGTTCTCGCACTGTTTTTCAGCTCCATCAGGTCATTTATGGTCTTCTCTAAACTGGTTATTCTAGTTAGCAATTCCTCTAACCTTTTGTCAAGGTTCTTAGGTTCCTTGCATTGGGTTAGAACATGTTCCTTTAGCTCAGAGGAGTTTGTTATTACCCACCTTCTGAAGCCTACTTCTGTCGATTCGTCAAACTCATTCTCCGTCTGGTTTTGTTCCCTTGCCGGCAAGGGGTTGTGATCCTTTGGAGGAGAAGAGGCCTTCTGGTTTTTGGAATTTTCAGCCTTTTTGCACTGGTTTTTCCTCATCTTTGTGGATTTATCTACCTTTGATCTTTGATGTTGGTGACCTTCAGATGGAGTTTTTGTGTATGCATCCTTTTTATTGTTCATGCTATTCCTTTCTGTTTGTTAGTTTTCCTTCTGAGTCAGGCCACTTTGCTGCAGGTCTGCTGGAGTTTGCTGGAGATTCACTCCCAACCCCGTTTGCCTGGATATCACCAGTGGAGGCTGCAGAACAGCAAAGATTGCTTTCTGTTCCTTCCTCTAGAAGCTTCGTCCCTGAGGGGCACCCACCACATACCAGCCAGAGCTCTCCTGTATGAAGTGTATGTCGACCCCTGTTGGGAGGTGTCTCCCCATCAGGAGGCACGGGGGTCAGGGACCCACTTGAGGAGGCAGTCTGTCCCTTAGCAGAGCTCAAGCACTGTGCTGGGAGATCCGCTGCTCTCTTCAGTGCCGGCAGGCAGGAACATTGAAGTCTGCTGAAACTGTGCCCGCAGCCACCCCTTCTTCCCCCCAGGTCCTCTGTCCCCAGGAGATAGGAGTTTCATCTATAAGCCCCTGACTGGGGCTTCTGCCTTTCTTTTAGAGATGCCCTGCCCATAAAGGAGGAATCTAGAGAGCTGGTCTGATATCTTTTAATGGGGAATAATTTTTCTTTCTGGTGTAGTTTATCTACGTTTTGTTTTTGTTGTTGTTGTTGTTGTTTTTTCCAGTCCATAAATGATAACTTTGTGAGCTTTTCAGAAGAAACTGATAATTTTTGGAAATTCTGAATGCAATATTTACCTTATTTGTACTATAACACACAACAGTGAGTTTAAAACAGCCAAAGAAAACAAACAATGAGCTTCATGAATTATAACTCAGGACTTATTTTCTCCCTCAGTCAAAAAGAATGTTCAGCTGTGTTAATCTAGAAAGAATTTTGTTAATGTTGATATAATGTGGCTCTGTTAGGAGTCCCTGAACAGAGTGCAGACATCTTGAGAGATTTAACTTATACAACTCAATTTTCATAAGTATTTCAGTAACTATCCTTAAAGTCATTGTAAATGTTGATATGAAAATTGTTTTCTCAAAATCTTCTGAATGATCAACACTCAAGGAAAAGATTTTAGACAGTATTTTAAGAAATTTGACAGGAATGGAAAATCAGAGGAAGCCATCTAGAAAATTTTACTCCATGGCAGACATGAAGAATTCTTTGTTAGCCAAGGGCAATACTACAGTGCATCATGTACTATAAACAATACCCTCCAAGGGTCAGAGAGAGTCTTTGAAGTTCTCTACTGCCATTTTCTTTCCAGGGCAGGGATTCTGTCTTTATCATCCTTGAGAATTATCACTATTTTCTAGGTAGTATGGGGTACATAAAAGTAAAATGTTAGAGGTAAATAGAAATAATTGTTATATGAATTCAGAGGAAGGAGGTATTACTGACTGGGTAATCAGAGATTCTTTGCAGAGGAGGTGGCTCATAAGCAGGAGTTTATTTGTGAAGGACAGGGAGAATTTCACTTGAGAAAAAGCCTGACCCAAGCAAATATGTGGAAATTAGAAAGCATAGGGTGTGTTTGAAGAACAGCAGATAGAATTAAGGGCTGGAGTCTCAGTAGGACATGCAATGTTAATTGTTCTCCGGGAGCATTACAATCACTTCTAGCAGGACATATTTGCAACGCAGCAGGCAAGGTTTAGGCCAGTAAATTGTTTCCTTCAGTTCTAATTGAGTTAGACGTCATTAGTGCCGTTCTTCATTGGGATGAACTGATGAAGAGTATGTGATTCAGAAAAAGTTGAATAAATATGTACCAAATGCCATGTACTTGTAAATATTTATGACATACTGTCAGTGTAAATTATACTTACTATATGTTTCAAAACATTTTTATTAGCAAACATTTGCTTTAAAAAGATGCATTTCTGTACTCTCTATATAAAGTTGTGGATTTCATATTGATAAATTTTCAAATGCAAAACAAATACTCCTTCTTGTGTATAGACACAGGGAACATGGAGGTTCTGCACCTGTATGGAAGTGAGGAACAGAAGAAACAGTGGCTTGAGCCTCTTCTTCAAGGGAACATTACCTCTTGCTTCTGTATGACAGGTAAATGCCAATCACCATTCTCTCCTTTGTAGTCAGTCATCCTGGAGTTATTATGGATGAGCTGAAGAAATATAGGATGTGGTTCTGTGTTTCAGTCAAATTTGCCATTGGCCAAAAATATAAGCATGTTTATTTTCAGCCTGTTATTAAATTTTGGCATTTTCAAATGTTCAGAAAAATATTATCCTCTCCTTTGTTAGAATATGAGATGGTGTTCTCTAGTAGCCTGCTACAGCATTAGCAGCAGAGTAAACTTAGTTTCACTATCTTTTGATGTCATTACTAAAATTGCTATCTATGAATATTTAAGACCTTTGCTCTTATGTATGAAATATCTATTTTTGTGATAATTTTATATTGATACTTATAAAATATTCAACTCTTCCATAAACCCAGAAAAATAGAACTTTCACCAGTGCTGGACATATGGCTCAAATTATAATCATGTGGGAAAATAAAGGAACATATTAATAAAAACAGATTTAATATCATTTGTACATAGAAAGCATTAAGAACTCTTCAGTAGAAAAAAATCATTGTTTTGCGATTTAGTTTAGAATTAAACCAAATTTTGCTTGGCCATAATTTTTAAGTGCTTTCAATAATGGCCAGATTGTATTGTTTTGTATGACATTGTATACATTTATACAGTACTCCTCTTTTATCTGAAGGGGATACATTCTAAGACCCCCAGTGGGTGTCTGAAAACTGGGGATAGTCCTGAACCTTATTTAGACTATGTTTTTTCTTATACATATGTACCTATGATGCAGTTTAATCTATAAATTAGGCATAGTAAGACATTAATAATAACTAATAATAAAATAGAACAATTATAACAATACTCAGAATGGTACACTATTTAAAAATTATGAATTGTTTACTTCTGGAATTTTTCATTTAATATTTTTGGAATGCAACTGGCCTCTCATAACTGAAACCTCAGCAAAGCTACAGATAACAGGGGCCTACTATAATAGCAGAACTGATCTCCATTTAAATCAGTAATAGGCATTTATTGAATACCTACAGTATGATGTATTGTCTACAAAGCACTAGGTGGGGGTTACAAAATAAGTTGAATACACAACCCTCTTTCTAAAAAAAAAACAAAAGAGCCTTAAGTTTTAGAAACAGAACACATGGAAATATCTGAAGGACTCGTTTAAAGGGGTGTCGTATTAACAAGTGCAGATTGCTATGATTGAGAGCTAGACAGTTCTGAAGTGCCATGCAGTAAAGCAGTTGTCTAAGGGTGTCCCATGGAAGACTTTCTGAAGACCTTAAGTGTTGAACAGGCTTTAAAGAATGCAAAGTATGTAAATCAGTAAAAGCATTCATGATGGAATTTGCAAGGCACATTAGAAATTACTTAAGACGGTAAACTATATGCGGGAAATCTGTCTTGCCCATCAATATTTAGTACACATCTCCATCGTGAGAAGTAGAAAACAACACTTTTACTACATTTGCTGATTGGAGAAAGGACTGGGTTGTATCCCAAGTCATATATCAATGAGGAAGCCAAAAATACAATTCAAATTACTGATCCCCAATGTTCAATATACTTCATTCATTCACTCACTCTTCCAGTGCACATTATTGAATACCTACTGTGTGTAGGTTATGGGAAAAGCCGGGTGGCATGGGGAATGATAGGACATTGAAAAAGATAAAGATGCCTTTGTTTTTAAAGTTTCCATATCCTTATCTAAGCCTACTGATATCTGCCTGTCTGTAAATTCAGCTCTTGTTTATTTATAGAACCTGATGTAGCTTCAAGTGATGCCACAAATATTGAATGCAGCATCCAACGAGATGAAGATAGCTATGTAATTAATGGCAAGAAATGGTGGAGCAGTGGTGAGTGTTCAGCCTAATTTTTTCATCTAACTCACTGATCCTTTGTGCCAGATGCTATGCTAGAATAATTCTGTGATACATAGTGATCAGTTTCATGATCATAATTCTTCATGTGTAGGCCAGGCACAGTGTCTCACACCTGTAATCCCAGCCCTTTGGGAGGCCGAGGTGGGTGGATCACCTGAGGCCAGGAGTTCGAGACCAACCTGGCCAACATGGTGAAGCCCTGTCTCTACTAAAAATACAAAAATTAGCCAGGTGTGGTGGCAGGCATCTGTAATCCCAACTACTCGGGAGGGGAGGCTGAGGCAGGAGTCTCGATTGACCCCGGGTGGTGGAAGTTGATGTGTGCTGAGATGGCACCACTGCACTTCACCCTGGGCAATAAGAGTGAAACGCTGTCTCAAAAAAATGAAAAATTAATTAATTCTGCATGTGAAAGCATTTTCAAACTTAGAAATAGTGGTTGAAAGAAAAAGTAATTTTAAAATAACGTGTTGGTTAGGTGATGTTTAAGAGCAGAAAATGTCATTTTTTGTAGTTTTAGAGATAAAATTCATTAGTGCCTACTATTTTTGACCAATGTAATTGCTAGCAAATTTTAATTTTAGTAGGAGCATATCACATGGATTATAATAATTTACAGCAAATTTTTTTAAAAGATAAGTTGTACATGTTATTAATAATAATTTATTGTGGTACATATTTTTATTACTCAAAAATAAAGTGTTTAAATGAAAATAGGACATTTTATGCATAGGGTAATATATTTTTTAGTCAATCGGCAGTGATAGACTCATATAAATGGATGAGTTCTTTAGGA
The DNA here is from genome assembly GCF_002776525.5 of Piliocolobus tephrosceles. NCBI lineage: Eukaryota > Metazoa > Chordata > Mammalia > Primates > Cercopithecidae > Piliocolobus > Piliocolobus tephrosceles. The sequence continues at coordinate 155,099,138 of NC_045435.1, read as the reverse complement.
AGTTAAGAAATTGGAGCCCAGATGAAAATGATAATCTGAGGATTACACCTAGACTATACATGATAAATCTAACATTTGTCATGATAACCAGTTAGTACTAAGAAAGTTGACATCATAGAAGCAAATTGTCTTTAGGAACTTGCCAGGAATGTTTTGAAAAGAATCAGAAAAGCTTATTATAGTTTTTTTTTTTAATTGCTTTTTTGGAGGAGGTGGGTTTTATAAAATTACTTACAAACTAAAAAAAAAAAAACAGGAAAAAAGATAGAGTTCTGCTGCATACTTATTCAGGTACTAAAATTATGCAGGGAAATTGTTCTTGTATTAAAACTCAGATAATTAAAAATATTTATGAATGCCTTTTAACATGAACCTCTTTAATAATCTGTTTTAGATGGCCTAACTTATAGCATAGTAGGTTTGTTTTTTTAACTTTTATTTTGAAATTATTATAAATTCACAGGAAGTTACAAAGATGGTACAGAGTGGCCCTGGGTACCCTTCACCCAGTTTCCCCCAATGGTTCCATCTTACATAATTATACTATAATGTCAAAACCAGGAAATTGAAATTGGTACAATGTGTATATACAGTTCTGTGTCATTTTATCACTTGTGTAGATTTATATAACCACCACTGCAACCAAGACACAAAATTATCACCTCAAAGCTCTTCTTTATAGCAGAGTGTTCTTATTCACTTATGCCTGTTACTATTATTTTCCTATATTGTTCATTTTAATTATCATGTTTTGTAGATTTATTATCTTGTTTCCTCTTCTTGGCTTTTATTTCTCCCCCTTTCCCCAACCCATTCTTTATTGTAAGTTGCGACCACGGCGTTTGAGATTTGAGTTTCAGAATAGCGCAAATGTTTTATTTGAGGGGGAAGCATCATTCATATGTATCCAAGCAAAAGGCAGAGCAGTTTTATCTTTAAATGCTAAAAGTACTGGTTGGCTCTGTAGGACCCTCAGAATCAAAACGAAACTCCTCCACACTTTGTCTCTGTCTTCTCCAGGACCCATATTTCTTGGCCACTTTCATAATGTAGTTTTTGAAAGATGCTCCCATAAAAACATAAAGGATTGGGTTGAGGCAGCTGTGAAAGAGTGCAATGCTTTCTGTGATTTGGATGGCAATGTCCATGCGTTTGCTCATGTTGCAGTTGGTGATCAGGGAGTAGATGATGTCTATGGCTCGGCAGAACTTGACAATGTTATAAGGCAGCTGAGTGACAATGAAAACTAGAACCACTGTGAGCAGAACTTTTAGGGGTCGAGATATTTTAATGTTTGGCATCTTCATGAGTGTCCTTGCGGTGATAAAGTAGCACACCCCCATAATAAGAAAGGGTACTACAAATCCAATGCAGATTTCTAGCATTTGAATCGATGCTTTCATTGATGTTCCTAAGTAGTGGGGAAAAATGGGAATGCACCTAGCATTGTCATTTACTGTATAAAAAACCAGCTGGGGTATGCTCAGCAAGATGGCAGCCGTCCAGACACAGAAACAGATGACCCAGCATGGTTTTCCCACTGCTGATTGGCTGGGGCCTTTAGTTACTGCCACATATCTGTCTATGCTGATACAAGCCAGAAACTGCATTCCAGAGACAAAGTTTAGTGTGTACAAGGCTGAAGTTATTTTGCACATTGTTTTCCCTAAAACCCACCCATGAACTGCATTAACAGCCCAAAAAGGCAAAGTGAATAGAAGGAGTAAATCTGCCACAGCCAAATTCAGGATGTACACATCTGTTTTGGTTCTCTGTTTCTTGTAATAGGCATAAATTGCCACTACCGTGGAATTGCCTGCAAGTCCAATGACAAAAGCTATTGTGAGGAATACAGGGAGGAAAACTTTTGCAAATTCTCTGACGTCTTCCTTGATACAGATCAATTCATATTGACTGTAGTCATAAGTGCCATTCGTTTCATTTTCCTCATAATAATAATCTGTTGACTGGTTCTGTTCCAAAGCCATGGCTTCAATCTAGATGGCAAAGAGAATACAGGATAGATATTCGTCTAAATATGCTTAAAAGGAAACAGTTTTTTATCAAGCTGTTCTGTTCTTTCCCTAGAGTATAGCCTGTTGCTGTAACATATATGAGCCTGAATCTAGCACTCTTTGAAATGCTTTAATGGGAGCCACATTGGAATATGACCCCAAGATCACTTACTCAAATTTTGCTTGTACAATTCTGTGTGAAAGAACTGGGATTTGCACAGGGCAATAAACGTAATGCCCTGGAGAATTTTCTTAATCATTAAATCCTAAATAAAAGTGAAGACTTTTATGTAAAAATGATTTTTAAAATATGAAAATTTAATTAGATTTTAACTAGAAAGAATAAATAGTGTTATAATCTTTACATACATAATTTTGTGAATCTTAAAAGTATTATCTACAACAAATTGAATAAAACTGAAAATAGTAAATTACTTGGTTTATTTAATTAAATTTTTGATTTTGATGTTATTTATAAATTTAATTTAAATAAGTTGAATAAATTCTCTCAGCATTTGTACTAAATTTCACTAGTTGAAATTTAGTGATCTTGTTATAAAACAAGATCTCCTTTAGCCATCTTCCCTCCAAAACTGGTCACTACTTGCTTAATGTATACTGTTTTTAAGTAGCACCACTATCCTCTAGTCATCTAAACTGTAAGCCTGCTTCATTCTTGTCTTCTCTCTTACCTTCATCCCGGATTGCCCATCAGTTCCTAAGTTCTGATTCTGCCTTCCAAATAGGTCTTGAATCTGTCTTCTCTTAATCTGCATTCTTCCACGCATTTGCACAATTTAGCTATTATGTTTCTCACCTAGCCTACTGCAATATCTTTCTTTTTTAATATTTAAGTTTTAATTGTTTTTTTTCCTTTTTGAGATGGAGTCTCGTTCTGTTGCCCAGGCTGGAGTGCAGTGGCGCAGTCTTGGCTACTGCAACCTCCGCCTCCCGGGTTCATGCGATTCTCCTGCCTCTCAAGTAGCTGGGATTATAGGCACACACCACCATGCCTGGCTAATTTTTTCTATTTTTAGTACAGATGGGGTTTCACTATGTTGGCCAGACTGGTCTTGAACTCCTGACCTCATGATCCATCTGCCTCGGCCTCCCAAAGTGCTGGGATTACAGGCGTGAGCCACCGAGCCTGGCCTATTTTTAAATTTTAATCCATTGATTGACTGATTGTTATAAGACTGTTTAACTTTTGTATTTTTGATGGAGACGGGGTTTTACCAGGTTGCAAAGGCTGGTCTCAAACTCCTGGGCTCAGCAATCTACCTGCATTGGCCTTACAAAGTGTTGGAGTAACAGGCATGAGCCACCGCACCTGACCAAGCAGTATCTTTCTAACTGATACCCTGTTGTTACTCCTCCTCAATACCTCCTTGTCAAAAACATTTTTCCTATTTCCACCGGAGTATTTGATCTCTGAATCGCCAGTCTGCCTCTCCTCTGTTTTGTTCCTCATCTGGAAGACACATCTCTTCACCTGAAAGCCACAATCCAAGCTCCTAAGCATGACACCCAAGGCTCCCTTCATAATGCAGTGCCATCCCTGGCTCCTGCCACCTCTCCCCACTCTGTGTCCATGTTGGAGACAGTGGTAGGACTAATTTCTCAGCAGTGGGCTGGCACCCACCATGCAGCAGCATCCGTCTACATCATTGCTCATTCTGTTCCTTTATCTACCATACGATTTCCTGCCCTTCCCTGGAAGGGCCAATTCCTACTCAATTAACGCGGATGCCACCTCCCCAGAAGACTTTCCTGATGTATTAGCAATCTCTACATACCCCTCAGAGAACTGATCCATTCTATGGAAAGGATGCGTTTCCCATACTACCTGGTTCCTCTAGGTTTTAAGTTCCTCAAAGCAAGACCTGTTTGATTTGTGTTTGTAAATAGAATCTTGTTAATGTGCCTGGCACAAAGTAGCTTCTCAGTAAATATTTATCAAATTAAAGGTTTTGCCAACAGATATAAAGCTATTACTCTAGAATGGATAGATAGTATGCCAGCAATCTTCTATGTCAATATTGTTATTGCACTGTGTTGGCTACTAGCACCCCGTAGTATTAAGATAAGCTTGCACAGAATTCGTAAGTTTTGGAATGTATGGAATGTATAAAATAATGACTTTCGGTGTTTTTACTATAGTGCTGAATTTTGTTTTCCTTTTTCTTTAGACTTTCTATCTTCCTTGGGTTGTTTTTGTCCTTTTAAGTGTCTCAAGTATTCTTATAGAATCAATAATGAAAATATTATTTCTAAAACAGTGTGCCAACTTATAGTACATTTTCAAAAGAACATTCTTATGTTTGCTAACTTTTTTTTGAATGAATATAGCAAAGAAAAGAAGGCTCTGAAGAAAGATACCACATAGCAGAATTGCTTTCATTATGTAAAAACCAGGTGCCAACTTCTTTAAATGATTCTTTTTATCATTAAGGTTAGTTTAAAAGTTCCAATCTGGAAAGACAGAGTAGTTCCAAGACTACTCTGGTCTTCATGTTCTTATGCATTAATTATTAACACAATATGAACCTTGTTCTTCCTTTCTCTTTCATAAGAAAATCTTGAACCTGATGATAAGGAATAATATGGCCAAGTATTATAATATATTAAGGAAGGGAATTTTTAAGTAAGAATTAGTCTTACTAAAAATGTGAGTAAAAAAGAGTAGAAATGGAATTATTCATAGAAATGATCCTTCTGGCAGATATGTAGACACACTTTTAAGTGTCTTTGTAATTACTATTAGAACAAAAAAAAAATCAGTACTTGTAAAAGAAAGTGAAAAAAAGTGATATAACAAAACCTATTTTCTCCTTAACAAAATTTTACCAACAAGTAATGGTATTTAAAATCATATTTTCTTCTTGCTATATTAAGATTTTCATTTAAGTTTAAAGTGTACAGCTGTTTTCAAGTAACTTTTTTTTTGTTTGTTTTACAAGTAAGCATTTAAACTTTTATGCATCAAGACTCCCTCTATGTAAGTAAATATACAAGGTCTTTGGGCTTAAAAAACATATTCAAGTCAGAATGAGAAAAGAAATAAAGTACCAACCTGTTGCAGTCGACAGAGAGGAGCAGTCTTGAGTACAGAGTGTAAAATCAAATGACCTAACTCCAGCTACTTTTGTTTTCACTTTACACCACGCCTTTATCTCGTATCCAAGAAGGCTTTCCTGAAATTTAACCTTCTGAGCACTTGATCTTTTATTTCCTGTAAAACCATCTATAAAGTTACATTCAACTTCTTAAGTGGTTTAGGTTACAAATTTGAAAAAAATCCATCTTTTTTCAAAAACTGCAGACCTTTCTGAGTTTCCACTTAGTTAAAGGTGACAAGAAAGTGACTGCAGCTGAGCTACTGACTGCTGAAGCAGAAGGAGAATCCACCTGAGGGCATCTAGGCAGCGCTTGTAGGTAGCATCTAGAAAAATAGTCTCTAAAGTTATTTTGCCTAAGAAAGAAAGCAAATATGATTTTAACCAAGAAAAATATCTTTTTGAAGACTAAACTATCAAAGATTAAATTATAAGTAATCATTAGGTATTTGCAATAGAATTTAACATTTTTATGCCACATCATTTAATATTTATTTTAACTATTAGACTCCTCCTAGCTTCACTGTACTTCCTCTATCCTTGTCCCAGACTATTTTCCCATGGCTTTAAACTCTCTTGCTTTCTTGTTACCTTTTTTCCCAAAGCTACAATACGAACCTTCAAAATCCTTCAGTCTGGGAGACTGTTTATTTTTTCCACATTTCCACACAAATAAGTTAGAGAAAGAAGAGAAATTTATGCCGATTTGGCCCTCATTGTCTATTTGAACTTGGCTGTCCTCAAATTTGCATGGCAGTTCTCTATTTTTTCATGCAAGGCCAGGCTCAGTCTCCACCTGCAGAAATTATTTTAGACTCATGCCATTTTTTCTTTTCTCTTTTTTTTTTTAAAAAAGAAAACTTTTAAGTTCAGGGGTACACATGCAGGTTTGTTACACAGGTAAGCATGTATCATGGGGGTTTGTTGTGCAGATTATTTTATCACCCAGGTGTTAAGGCTAGTACCCCTTAGTTATTTTTCCTGATCCTCTTTCTCCTACCACCCTCTACTCTTTGATAGGCCCCAGTGTGTTCCTCTCCATGTGTCCCTGTGTTCTCATCATTTAGCTGCCACTTATAAGTGAGAATATGCAGTATTTGGCTTTCTGTCCCTGTGTTAGTTTGCTAAGGATAATGGCCTCCAGCTCCATCCACGTGCCTGCAAAGGACATAATCTCATTTTTTATGGCTGCATAGTATTCCATGCTGTATAGGTACCGCGTTTTCTTTGTCCAGTCTATCATTGATGGGTATTTAGGTTGATTCCCTGTCTTTGCTATTGTGCATAGTGCAGCAGTGAACATAGGCATGCATGTGTCTTTATAAGAGAATAATTTATATTCCTTTGGGTATATACCCAGTAATGGAATTGTTGGTTCGAATGATATTTCTGTCTTTAGGTCTTTGAGGAATTGCCACACTGTTATCTACAGTGAATGAACTATGCTCCCACCAACAGTTTATAAGTGCTCCTTTTTCCTCACAACCTCACCAGCATCTGTAATTTTTTGAGTTTTTAATAATAGCCATTCTGACTGGTGTGAGAGGGTATCTCCATTGTGATTTTGATTTGCATTTCTCTCATGATCAGTGATGTTTAGCTTTTTTTCTTTTTTTTCTTTTTTTTGAAACGGAGTCTCGCTCTGTTGCCCGGGCTAGAGTGCAGTGGCCGGATCTCAGCTCACTGCAAGCTCCACCTCCCGGGTTTACACCATTCTCCTGCCTCAGCCTCCCGAGTAGCTGGGACTACAGGCGCCCGCCACCTCGCCCGGCTAGCTTTTTGTATTTTTTAGTAGAGACGGGGTTTCACTGTGTTAACCAGGATGGTCTCGATCTGCTGACCTCGTGATCCGCCCATCTCGGCCTCCCAAAGTGCTGGGATTACAGGCTTGAGCCACCGCGCCCAGCCAACAGCTTTTTTTCATATGATTGTTGGTGGTATGTATGTCTTCTTTTGAGAAGTGTCTGTTCTCAATCCTTTGCCCACTTTTTAATAGGGTTGTTTTTTAAATGTAAATTTAAATTCCTTATAGATGCTGGATATTAGACCTTTGTCAGATGCATAGTTTGCGAAGATTTTCTCCCATTCTGTAGGTTGTCTGTTTACTCTGTTGATAGTTTCTTTTGCAGTGCAGAAGCTCTTCAGTTTAATTAGGTTCCATTTGCCAATTTTTGCTTCTATTGCAATTGCTTCGTCATGAATTATCATAGTAGCCTACAGGATCCTACAGGGTCTGCCTCCATCCCTCATTGTCTCTCTGACCTCATTTCACACTACTCGCCCCTTTGCCTACTTGTTCTGCCATGCCCAGCTTCTTGCTGTTTGAGAACATACCAGTCACAGTCCTATTAGGGCTTTTGTGCTGGCTCTTCCGTCTGCCTGGAATGTGTTCTGTCTTAGTAATTGCAAAGCTCACTTCCTCTTCTCTTTCAAGTCTTTTCCTAATCACCACCAACTCACTGAGGCAATTCTTGACTACTCTACTTAAAATACCCCTCACCCCCCTGGACTCCCAGTCCACCAGACCCATAGCACTTATGATGTTCTAATGTACCATATCATTTATACTATGATTGCTGTAAATTGTCTTTCACCCTGTATTAGAATATAAGCTTCATCAGGACAGGGACTTTTGTTTGCTTTCTTCATTGATATATCCCAAGTACCAAGAATAGTATCTGGCACATAATGACTACTGAAAAATATTTTGAATTAATAAAAAAAATTCTACTGTCCACTTTGATTATTATCTAACAACTGGTCTATAACTGCAGCCTCCATAATTATCAGTTGATAATCTCTTTGGTCTTTCTATGTAATACACAATACTGACTTGTAGGCATTTGCAAGTACTCTTACTCCTGCCTAGCGCACTCTTCGCACCCTATTTTAGATCCCCAACTCCTATTTACAATTCAGATTTAGTTCTGACCTTAACATTAATCCAGGAAGCCTTCCATAACTCTTTCAGATTAGATCAGATATACCTACTCTTCTCTAGTCTTTCCACTGTATTGTTGGTACTTATTTAAATTTTCTTCCATAGCTGTCTTATACCCTGCTGTATCCTCAACATTTGGCTTGGTACCTTACTCATGGTACCAGCTTAATGAATAATAATTAAATTCATGAATCAATCAACTGATGTTTAAGTAACTCATCCTCCACAGCCATGTAAGTTTAGCAATGGATTTGGAATTCTGAATTCAGATCTTCAGTCTATTTTATCATCTTATCTCTTATATCTCTTTGTTATTTTATGATACCATCTATTATAGAATCTTGATACTCTTTTATACATTCAAAAGTATCTATCCCTTTCCTTTATTTACCCCACCCCCAACAATCATAAACTTTCTTGTAAATGGGATTCCTTTATTGCAAATCGGTTGTAATGCTATAATCTTTACATCTTTTGAATTTACACATTGTTTTTACTAACTGAGACATGTACAAAGCCCTTGAGGCATAGGGGATCTCAGGATTGACCAGCTTCTTCTGGTAGCGTGTGTATGAATGCTGTGTATAAATCATGGTGTATGAATCATGGTGAAACTAGCTGACTGGCTGGCCTTTTCCCGTATTTTCCCTTTTCTCCTGATAGAACTAGGAGAGACAGTGGTAATAGGGAGATTTGACAAAATATGCAAAATAAATCATGTAGCTTGGAGGGTAGGCAGAAGCATCACTCACCTTAGGCAACTTTTCAAAGTACTTACTTGATGCTTGTGTAACTCTCTTCTACTTCTCGTATTCCTAAGAACTGATGATGATTCCATTTTGCTGCTTACCATACATTTGCTCCTACTCTTAACCTCCCTAACATAGCAGTGTCCCTTGTTCTTGAAGAATCTCTCTCCCCCCACCCATTTTTCATCCCTTTTCTTGTATTGTCATTTTGCTATGTTACCCAGGCTGGTCTCCAACTCCTAGACTCAAACAATCCGCCCATCCCAGCCTCCAAAAGTGCTGGGGTGAATCTGTAATTTTGACGAGTATTGCCAAATTGTACTCCACAGGGATGGTATTACTTTGTTCTCTACCAATAATGTATAGAAGTGTCTGTTTTTCTAAAATATTGCCAGTAGAATGTGTTGTTTCACTACCACTCTGCTTTCTAAATGACTTGTAACAACTTCAGCACCCCTTACCTACCCTTGCCAGGCATGTGTGGAATACTGGATAATAAACTGCTTTGAATATTTCATTATTACTCTACTCCACATTTATTTGATTAGTGGTAAAGTTAAGCAATTTTAAAAATCTCTTTTATTATTCTTATTTCCTCTTTTTGCAATTGTGTTCTTTGCCCATCTGTATACTGATTTTCAGTATACAGTATGATTTCTTTATAATTTAGGGAGCTAAATATTGCATACATTTTGTCATAAATGTTGAAATATTTTCCCTCCAATTTTTTTTGCTTTTTAATTTTATTTTCTAATGTACAACAGTTTTATATGGACAAACCAATTGATCTTTATCTTTTAATTTTGATTCATTTATCACTTTTAAGTTTTAAAATCCTTTCTCACCCACAGATTTGATAAATATTATATGATTTTTCTTCTAGTTTTTTATGTCTTGATTTTTTTAAATTTTCAACTCTGATCTATTTGGGATTTATTTTGATCTAACCATATTCTATAGTAACAACAGTAATAGCAGCAGCTTATAACATTATTACTTAATTCTTATTATTTATATGTAAACCTAAAGATGGATTCAGTGAATTTTGAAGATTTCCCTGTTAAAGATACACACTCTAAGAGAACACATGGGATTTTTTTTCTTTAACTGTGGGATTGTACAGTAAACATCTTTTTTCTTATAAGGGAAATTTTATTGCAAAATAGTACTTCAATTTGAATTGTCAGTATTAAAGCTAAAACCAAATGAAGTTCAATTGTTCCACCTCAGAAATTCAATGTTGGTAGAAGAAACAGCCTTGAGAATTTGTGGATAGCTCTCTGTGCTTCATGGTATGTAATTGTTTACATTACTTTCTTAATTGTTACAAACCACACTTTACTCAAAAGTCATGTTTTTTTATCCGCCTATCATATCTCTTTTTGTTTGAAAATGATTTTGTGGATAAAAGCCTAAGAAATTAAAAATCACCAACTAACATCAGGGAGATGTAATTTTCAGCCTGACTTAATCGTGGCACTTGAACAGCCTTGAAATACCACAGTGTCTGGATTAAAAACAAAATTACTTTATCTAGGCCATCTGTTTTCATTCATGAAGGCCTGTGACACAGCATATGTGTCTATTCAGATTTCCTCTAATATATTTTATTTATGACATTGGGTATCCTGTTCATTAACTAAAATGACACAAACAAGCAAAACTCTCTATAAAAGAAGGTTGTTTCAACTGCTGCACTTGCCAAATTCTGCTTATAGCTAAGGGGAGATGATATCTTTGAGAAGGGTTTTTCTCATTTTTCTGAAACATCGTTGTTAAATACAAGTATTTCAAATTTTACAAACTATGCATTCACCCTTACTTCCTCTACTTAGTGATCACAAAAGACATCCAACTTAAAAATTGTATTTTTTAGAATATTAATTGTTCTCCATATAAGATTGAGGAAGACAGAATCAAATAATTATTTGCCTTGCTTCTTGAGTTTCTTCAATATTTACCTGGTATCTGAAATCTATTGGGCATTTGTGTAAGGCTGTGGCAACATTTTTGTTTGTTTGCTTTGTTTTGAGACAAGGTCTCACTCTGTTGCCCAGGCTAGAATTCAGGGGCATGATCACGGCTCACTGCAACCTTGACTTCCCAGGGCTCAAGCAATCCTCCCACCTCAACATCCCAAGTAGCTGGGACTACAGGCATGCTACACTATGCTTGGCTAATTTTTAAATTTTTTTGTATAGACGAGGTGTTGCTAGGTTGCCCAGGCTGGTTTCAAATACCTGGGCTCAAGTGATCCTCCCGCTTCAGCCTCCCTTTTGGGATTACAGATATGAGTCATCATGCCCAGCCAGCATTTTTAAATGATAGAAAGAGTGAGGTAAGAAGTAATATTGGGAAGTATTAGATAAAAAATTACATATTCTGAATATTAGAAAAAGAGGGCTTTAGACCAGGGTTCAAAGGAAATAGGAAGAAGATTTTACTTCAGCTCACTGATGCTGGATATCTAGCATCAGTGAAACCTTGAAAGATTTACCCAAGTTTTCTTGATTGCTAGAATGGAAAGTAGAGAAAGAAAAATATCTCTGAAAATGGGCACATAGACCAATGGAACAGAACAGAGAGCCCAGAAATAAGGCTGCTCACCTGTGACCATCTGATCTTCGATAGGGCTGACAAAAACAAGCAATGGGGAAAAGACTCCCTATTTTATAGATGGTACTGGGATAACTAGCTAGCCATATGCAGAAGATTGAAGCTGGACTCCTACCTTACAACATATACAAAAGTTAATTGAAAATGAATTAGAGACTTAAATGTAAAACTCAAAACTATTAAAAACCCTGGAAGATGACTTAGGCAATACTGTCCTAGACATAGCCCCAGTAGAAAAATACCCAGTTGAAAAATTAGAAGCAAACACTCTGTAAATGATTCTTCCTCTTTAATTTCTAACTAAGAATCAAAGCATGATTGCATATTATTGCATAGCCAGGGATAAAAGATTCCCCCAACTGAGCATTTCCAGATAAGTCATTCAGGTAACATCCACAATGAAAGGTAAGTATTGTCATCTGCCATTAAATCATCTGCCATTAAATCATTAAATCTGTAATGATTAAAGAAGGTTTGTTAATGTTCTTTGAGTTGGTCCTCAGATTAGTGGAATTTTGTCATAGTCCATTCAGGCCACTATTATACAACACCAATAATTAGGTAACTTCTAAACAACAGAGATGTATTTCTCATGGTTCTAGAGGCTGAAAAGTCTGAGAACAAGGCACCAGTAGAGTTGGTACCTGGTGAGGGCCTACATTCTGGTTCATAGATGGCACCTTCTTGTTCTGTCCTCATATAGTGAAAAAGGTGACTAAGCTCACTCAGGCCTCTTTGATGAAGACACTAATTCCATTTTAATCACTTAATCACCTCCTTTGGGACCTCATCACCAGCAGCTTGGGGGTTAGGATTCCAACACATGACTTCTAGGGAGGGACACATACATTCAGACCATAGCAGTTTCTTTACCGTTAACATCTATAAAGATCTAAAGGACATGTTCTTGTAAATATAAACAATGGTAAACAATTTGAAAATTTAGATGTTTGGATAAATTAGGAAAGCCAAATAGAGTTACTGTGAAGAATAAGACATTTGAGATTTTTAAAACTTAACTTTGAAATATGTGAATGGGGGATCTTTTCTCATTAGTACAAATGAGGATGGTCCTTTCTGAACTGATTAAAAACATAGGTTCCATTAAATTTGAAGGAATCTAAATTATAAGCAACAGTTTTAAAGGCATTGCATTTCAATCTTAACTATACTTTACATATGTTATTTATAGTATGGAATAATGGAGGAGATTAGAATTTTAAGCTCTTGGTTTTATTAGTTTTGAAATTTGAGAGCTAAGATGTCTAGTTCTGCTTATATGATCATTTTGAAGTGAGCATTGCATTTCTCAAATTTCAGTTGATAAATAAAACTAATGTATTTGTCATGAATAAAAATGTATATTTGTATTCAAATATTAATGAATGTATAAGAAATTATAACACTGGGTAAGTGAAGACCTGGTTTTTGGCAAAGTTTAAAGGTAAGAACTCTGGAGGAGTTCTATTGCCAGTCTGGTGGAGTAAGTACTTAAGATTAACCTTCCCACAGATAACAACTAAAAAGCTACAAAATGCATGCATGCATGCATACATACATACATACATACCTGCCTGCCTGAAATTCTCAGGGGAGTGAACAAAAGGCAAGCCAATTTTGTAGGGGAGTCAAAATTTGGAAAGTGAGATGGGCATAGGGTGAGTTTTTCATTTTTAGACTTTTGCCTGAGGAAAAAGTGTGGAACAGGAAAGCTAAAGCTTCTTTGGAAAACTTAGATCTCTGTGTCCTGAGAAACCAGAGGAGAGTGTCTAGGGCAGCCATCACTGCTGGGAAATGAGGTGGGTATTCCTAGAAAGGAAAACGCCAGAAAAGGGGAGCTCCAGCTTTCATGTGGAAACTTTGCTTGGGTGTCTGGCTAACTCCTGAATGAAAGTAATGCACAGGGCAAACTCAAAGCACCTTGCAGCTAAATAATAAGAACTATGCTGAAATTTGATTTCCACCTGAATTGTGATAGACTCTGCAGTTTTACTCTACCTGAGTTAATTGCCTGTCAAAACAAAACCATCAACATTCTGTGGAGGAATATGACAGAATCCAGAGTTTCAAAACAAAAAAAAGAACAAAATCACAACGTCCAGAATACAATCTAAAATTGCTCAACCAATGAAGAATAAGGAAAACATGACCCATTTTCAAGGGGAAAGGCCAACACCCAAATGATTCAGATGTTGGAATCATCAGACAAGGACTTAAGGCAGCTATTAAAATGTGCTTATTGAGGTCAAGAAAAATAAAACGATAAGAAATATCAGAAGAGAAATAGAAAACAGAAAATAACCAAGTAGAAATATCAGAACTTAAAGGTAAAATATGTGAAAAGAAATTCACTGACTGGGCTTAATAACATAATGGAGATAACAGAAGAAATAATGAACTTGAAGATAGACAATAGAAATTATCCAATATGAAGAAAAGATATAAAGAAATGAACAATCCTAGGGACCATTTAGTTCTAAAATATGTGTAGAGTTCAAGAAGAGGCAAGAGGGAGAGATTTGCGTTTGAAAGAAGAATAAACTCTAAAAATTCTAAAACTGCTAATTATTTTTGATTGATGTAAAATAAATGTGTTTAACCTGAATTAAGGGTCTTTATTGTCTAATGTCAGTGCACATACTAGAGAATTTTTTTTTTTTTTTTTTTTGAGATGGAGTTTCGCTCTTGTTGCCCAGACTGGAGTACAGTGGCGCGATCTCAGCTCACTGCAGCCTCTGCCTCCCAGGTTCAGGCAATTCTCCTGCCTCAGCCTGCCAAGTAGCTGGGATTACAGGCACCTGCCACCACGCCTGGCTAATTTTTTGTATTTTTAGTAGAGATGGGGTTTTGCCATGTTGGCCAGGCTGTTCTCGAACTCCTGGCCTCAGGTGATCCTCCCACCTCGGCTTCCCAAAGCGTTGGGATTACAGGCGTGATCCACCGTGCCCAGCCTATTATAGACTTTTTAGGCTGATGCATGATAAAGTGTTCTACTTGAAAAACATTACATTTTTAACTTGTATTTATGAAAATGCTTGTAATTTTTCTTTTAGTGAAAAATTAATTTATTTTCAGCATGATAGTTTCTTATTTTATTTAATGAGATTATGGAGCAAATGCCCAGAAGGGTAGAGAAAATGGTTTTTCTATCTCAGATGTAATATAGACAATAAGTCATGTATTTGGGGGAAAAATGGGAGAGAGAATTTTTGCCCAACATATTTGTTATCTGATTGCAGTGGGACATCTCTTGGTCAATTTAATGCATGTTTTTAAAAAAATTCCTGTTCCAGTTAAGAGTCTTCTCTCTTCCTTTTTAGTCATAGATAAAATCATTTATATGTATATATGATTGTATGTTCTTAGAATTCTGAGACTGTGACTGTGGAGAAAGCAGGCTTATGATTCAAGTTCTAAGTCGGTTTAAGGTGTCTCCTTATTCTGCCACCAGCCTGGAGATGAATAGAGTCACCCATTTTAGGCACACTGCCTTCCTCTCCTTCCCTCCCTTTCTCATATATCTATTTTAGGTGGTTTTTTTAAAATCAGTTTTAGCATTTTATCAGGCAGAGTGTGCATGTAGGATTTCTGGAGTTATGTATTACACAAAAGTGGGGAAATGACTCCTCCACAGCCCTCAGATTAGATATTCAGATTAAAAGGAAATTCGGAAAGAAAAATAAAACATTGTAGTTCACTCAACAAGCCTCTCAGTGTCCTACTTGGGGATCCACAGATTTGTTTACAAGATGGATTTTTTCTTTAATGTTGTTAAAGTCATTATTATTATCCAGTTAGAAGTAGTAACAAAGGAAAAAATATCTAAGAGCATTGTTTCCTGTCTCCACATCCCAACATCATGCCCTAGAGAAAACTTTTTTTTTTTTAAACAGTTTCTGTTTTTAGTTCTCTGGTTTCCATTATAATTGTAGATAAAAGATTTTTTCTCTTTCTTAATTTATTCATTTTAGACAGTATCCATTGACTCCCCAATTTGAATAATGACAATTTCGCTCATTTGTCTCATAACTCTCTCTGCTCTTTCTTAATGTACTTATCTTATTACGTTGTTTGTTGTTGTTGTTGTTGTTGTTGTTGTTGTTGTTGTTGAGACGGAGTCTCGCTCTGTCGCCCAGGCTGGAGTGCAGTGCAGTGGCCGGATCTCAGCTCACTGCAAGCTCCGCCTCCCGGGTTTACGCCATTCTCCTGCCTCAGCCTCCCAAGTAGCTGGGACTACAGGCGCCCGCCACCTCGCCCGGCTATTTCTTTTTGTTTTTTTTTTTTTAGTAGAGTCGGGGTTTCACTGTGTTAGCCAGGATGGTCTCGATCTCCTGACCTCGTGATCCGCCCGTCTCGGCCTCCCAAAGTGCTGGGATTACAGGTTTGAGCCACCGCGCCCAGCCTACGTTGTTTTTTTTTTTTTTTTTTTTTTTTTTTTTTTTTTTTTTTTTAATTATTTTTTAAACCTCAAATAATTGTTAAAGTTCTCTGCATCCTCATTTCACAGATTCTATTCAAGCTCTACTTTAATATAAGAATATGTATACTCTTAACCCTTTCTACACTGTTTATCCCTCCCTTTCTTGTTGTAACTTGTATCAGCTATAACTTATACTTTCACATTGTCAGGATTAGTAATATTTATGTTCTGTCTTACAACCACAATCGTAGTTGACTACAGGATGACTATAAACTTTGAAAACCAATACATAGCACTTAGCTTAGAGGACCATGTAAATATTGTTTGATACTGGCCTAAGTAGTGTGTTAGATTTTGTGTCCTTCTGTAACTGATGCAATGTAAAATCACCTGGGCCATTCTAAGGAATGTTTCTAGAATTAAGGTCAATTAGAATGCTTTTCTTATATACTATATATTAAATTCATGTCACACTATTTTATATTTGGACCCACAGTTGTGCATTTCAACATTATTTTCCTGGAGTTTCTAATTGCCGTGTCTCTTTATTTGCATTATTTGCTTTTATAATATCTCCTTCCCCTTACATACACACACATCTCTAGATTGCACCTTTACTTCTATTGACTTTCTTTTCTGGAGACCTCTCTCTTAAAAGACTTCAGTATTTATTTTCCAATCTGGACTGATTACCCTTTAGGCATACTTTGATGCAATTATCCTAGGATTTTCAGATAATACTTTCCTGGGATCCAGTATCTTTTGGATTCTGGGACTTCCTTTTTCTTGATTTACTCCCTTATTTTGCTTGAGTATATTCTTAATTTTTTTGAGAAAAATAGTTAAATTCTCTGAGACCTTACATATCTGAATATGTATTTATTCTGCCATTACATAAATTGATAGTTTGGACAAGTATAGAATTCTAAGTTGAACTATTCATTTTCATCTGGCATCCCTTGTGGCTGTTGAGAAGTCTGATGCCAGACTAATCCTCATTCCTTTTAGTTGGCTTGTTTTATTCTCTGAAACCTTTTAAGATTTCCCCTTCATCGCTGATGTTTTGAAATGTCACAAGCATTTAATAGATTCTTCGTGATAGTCAATGACTTTTTCAATCTGAAGATGTTTTTCTTCCTTTCTAGAAAATTTTCTTCTACACATTTCTTCAATAAATTATTCCCTTTGTTCTTCTCTGTTTTCCCTTTATTTGACTCCTTTTACTCTGATGTTAGACTTCATGTTTTGGCCCTAAGAGTCTCTTACATTTTTGGCCATTCTCTTTAATGTTGCAGGTTCTTTTTACATATTACAGATTCTTTGTTTTCTATTCACACTTAAGAGAAAAGAAAGGGTAGCTTGTTGAGGTTTTATCTGTTATTAACTTCTCCCCATCTTCTCCCATAATATTTTGAAATAAATCTCAGACATCACATAATTTCTTTCGCAAATATTTTAGTATGTATCTCTGTAAGGGCTTTTTAAAAAATATAACCACAATACCATTAGCACACCTAAAATTACTTAATATCATTACCTATCCAATAACTATTCACATTTCTAATTGCTTAATAATTACCATTAATGCTTTTTATTTTGTTTGATTGAATTAGGATCTAAGTAAGGTCTAAAAATTGCTGTTGGTTGATATGCCTTTTAAGTCTCTCTGTTTTGTTCTTACAAGCTACTGCTCTCTCTTTTTTCTTTTTATTGCAATTTAATTGTTGAAGAAATTGGATTAGTTGTCTTATAAATTTCCCACCATCTGAATTTTACTGATTACATCACTGCAGTGTCCTTTAATATGTTCCATGGAGTTTATCCTTTTAACTCCTGGAATTTTATAATATTATTCAACTATTTGACATAATTCCTAACATTTCTCGTTAAATCTTTATATGATTTCAAATCTCCTCAAACCTTTTTATAATAAATGAGAAAAAAGAATCCGATCATTTGTTTGAGACTTTGTACAGATGTGTTTAACTTAATCTGATCCAGTTCTGTGTGGCCTTGTAATTGAAAATCTAGTTAAATGGTAGTTTCCCCAAGGGACTAGATGCTTAGACTTACTAGTAAACATGAAAAGTATTTCTTGCAAAAAGACCCTTGTAGGCAATTGCTACCGACCCCCGAACTGTGATAAACTAAAATTTTGCATTAAAATTAAAAAATATTTTTAAAATTTGACCCTTAAGAAATTAATAAATGAGAACCAGGCTTATTGAAAGCAGGATCACAGCCTCATATATGTTGACATATAAAATATTACATTAGACATACAAAATTTCTCAGCTTTTTTAGCATGCTGATGCCTGAAATGGCGTAAATGGGAGAGGTATCAACTCTTTCATGCTGCTTTCACTTCTGGTTATTTTTGTGTAGCAGCTTTCATGGATGGAGTCCATTCTTCTCCTTGCCTAATCATTTTTCTTGGATGATATGTAGTGTTACAAAAGAATTATTATCTTAATGAATCAAGAATGTTCTCCCTCTTTGTTTTCTGCCATAGGTAAAGTGGGAAGGATTAGAACCTTCAAGGTGAAATGTCAAACTAGAAATTTCCTTTTATAATCTGCTTGTGTTCCCCTTGGTTTTAGGAGCTGGGAATCCCAAGTGCAAAATCGCAATTGTTTTGGGAAGAACTCAAAATACTTCTGTCTCCAGGTAATTAAACAATTCTGATTGAGAAACTTGTGTAGGAATGAGTCAATCTTTCCTCCTATCTATGTAATTTACTTAAAATTCACTGTTTGGACTCACAAATCATAATATAAAGTATGAGAGTAAATGTCATATATTTGTATTTCACAAGTATTTTCTAACAGGTGTATTTGGAAAACATTTTAGGGAGTATTGCTGAACATTCTTCACTGTGGAATTTTCAGTATTAGAAAGTGTTGCTAAATTATCAAAGCTGTTTGGATTAAATTATCAGACCTAAATTTTTTCAGACCTATGTAATGAAGTGATTAAATGTTTAGATCAAAGGCAATAGTCTTGAAATGTTTAATTATATAAGTTTCCAGTTACCATTGTTGAGCAGTGACAAGCCTCAATCAAACAACTCATTTATTTTCAAATCATTGTTTTGGTTCCAGATCACAGCCTGCATCAGACTATGTTGGTGTATGTCTTTTACACAGGTCCCATTCCAGTCATCACTGCTTGCATGATTACATGAAAACATCAAAAAGACAGTTGTGACTCTGCTTATTATCGATTTTGTTTTTCTTTGCAAAGTTTTTCTAACATGATTTTTCTTTTGACTAGACACAAACAGCACAGCATGATTCTTGTTCCCATGAACACACCTGGAGTAGAAATAATAAGGCCTTTGTCAGTTTTTGGCTACATAGGTAGGTATTCAATAAATATGACCATGCATTAGCAAGCAGGAAAGCTAGAACATGCAGTAACATTGAAGGCAATAGTATTTTAATGCGTGAGATAGATTCTTAGATATTCTTTTGTCTCTGACAACTGTCTTAATAAAATTGCTGGTGGAGTTCAGAGTAGAGCCAATAAAAAGAAATAGTATAGCATTCTACCTCATTTTGTTTACTTTTTGGGAAAGGGCAGATTGTATTTAAGGAAGAGCAACTCTACCGGTCTCCTCTCTGTCATTCATAATAATGGATTAACGCACAGATAATCCACAATAAAATTATTTTTGTCTCCAATTTTAGCCCTCTTAATCAACTTACAAGAACTGTTAAAAAGCAATTAGTTTTTGACTTGAGTGCAAAACTCTTCCTTCCTCTGCCCCTGGGTGGGATTTCTAAGAAGCAAAGATCCATTTGTTTCCTGCCATCTACCGTGGCACGTGTTCATTGTGACCAATAAATATTTGCTAAGATCACTCTCTTAGGAAGTATTTGCTTAGCTACCACGCCCAGCTCATTTTTGTGTTTTTAGTAGAGATGGGGTTTCACCATGTTGGCCAGGCTGGTCTCGAATTCCTGACCTCAGGTAATCCACCCTCCTCAGCCTCCCGAAGTGCTGGGATTACAGGCATGAGCCACTGGGCCTGGCCCCTGGCTTTCTTTTTATCATTGAATATGACTAATGAATATGTTCAAGCAGCAGATATAAGACTTGTAGTTTTATAGAATCACTTATCAGTAAGATGCAGCTGTAGGGTGTACCACGGGGTAAGCATAGGTGGGAAGATGGGATGAACAAGTTTGCTGGAGAAAATTGCATGTAGGAAATTGTTGGGTTGCAGAGAAACAGCCTCAAAGATACCAAAAATGCATTTATAATATAGTTGAACTGCAGATAGTTTCCAATGTAGAGGCTACATTTGAATATTCGATATGAAAATTTTACTAGCACCTCTCCAACTCCCTGTGTCGAAGGCCAAAAGAAACAGTGTGGAGAAGGCTGATTATTGTCTCTTCTGACAGGAAAAGGGAGTAGCGTTAGCATGAGATTATCTCTAGAACTTGGCGGGGAGAAGGGATAATGCAAAGATAAAATGTGAACGTGTTCCTGGCCTCAGTGATTCAAATGCCAGTGTTTTCAAGAGATGAACACACAGTGGAACAAGTGTAGACTGGGAGTAAACCTGCCTGAAGGTCCATTTTCTGTATCATCACTAATGCCAAGCCTGCTCTTTCCCCTCAAGCAGATCCTTCTCATCTTTAGGCGTTGGTTTCCACAATGATAAAATTAGAAACTTGGATTACGTTACTCATTTTTAATTTTTGAAACATTGAAACTTCTTTCCATGCAAATATTTTGGAACCCCATATGTAAAATATTTCAAAGAAGCAGCAATAATAAAACAAACAAAATACTCTGGCTGTAGCTATGGAGCCTAGTCTTCCTTTTTCCTAACTCTCTGAAATTGTACTTCAGAGAATGAATTAGAAAACGTCTGGATCAAAGAGTTTCTCTTCTTGAACAGTTGATGAGTTTTCTGGGCTGCTGGGTCCTGGGGGGGGTTCAGGGCTGAGGCTTACTTTGGACTGTTCATGCCATATGGATCTTTGAAATCCTATTTTTTTCAAGTAATTGTATTTCAGCAGATTAAGTATATGTGACCCTTCTCTAGTCAACTTCTTTTGCTCTTTAAAATTTTATTTTCTATTTTGTAGATAATTTTCATGGAGGACATTTTGAGATCCATTTTAATCAAGTGCGAGTTCCTGCCACAAATCTAATACTAGGTGAGTTGAATTTGGAAATGATTCTTCAGTATTGTATATTAATACTTTCAGCTCTAAATCTGGAAAAGATAAGTCTTTCCAGATTTAGACCTGGAGTCTACCTTGATTTAGATGTTAGGTTGGTGCAAAAGTAATTGCAGTTCAAAAACCACAATAACTTTTGCACCAAGGTAATTGCGGTTTTTGGCAAAAGCCACAATTACTTTTGCACCAACCTAATACTTTCCCTTCTTGTTTACTCCATTTGTCAAGGGAAAGTTTTCTATTTGGTGGATTTTCTTACATGGAATGGTGAGGTTTTATTTAATTGTTGGATGTGGTTTTGTATATCACGTCAATTGAAGATAACTTACTATGAAAATTATACAATTCAGAGCAACACACTTTCTCCTAGAACATGATCTGTAGGCCTCTATTTGTTTTAAGAAAACCTCAGTACTTTATGAATTCAAGTCTTAGATATAAGTTAGAAGCATAAATAACTTCAAACACTGTATACCATCCTCTTGCTTATTAGTATCCTATATCCCTTTCAAAGAACATCTAGAATACTACCTCTTCCAGGAATGTTTTTGTGTTCATCCCATCCATTCACCAAGCCCCTGATACCTGCCAGTCCCTAAGGTTATAATGATGAACAGAAAGTCTCTTCCTCCTTTGCCTTTCTTTGTCTCTCTCTATATCCCTTACCCTTGCCCGCTCTTCTGGATTCTAAACTCCTAGTATAGGCACTATGCGTTATTCCAAATTTGTATCTATTGCAGCACTAATAAAATAGCTTATGCATAGTATATACTTAAGAGACAGTTCTTAAATTTGAAATGTT
This sequence comes from Piliocolobus tephrosceles, assembly GCF_002776525.5. Taxonomy (NCBI): domain Eukaryota; kingdom Metazoa; phylum Chordata; class Mammalia; order Primates; family Cercopithecidae; genus Piliocolobus; species Piliocolobus tephrosceles. The sequence continues at coordinate 155,077,281 of NC_045435.1, read as the reverse complement.
TAATGGTGGTGGTTTCAAAAACATAGAAATCAAAATTCCCATGGATTCATAGTGAACGTTATTATAGAGCTGACTTTTTTTCACCAGAAAGCCATTTTATTAAGGGCAGCTCATCACTTTCCCAGGATTTGTATAAATAACAAAAGGAATGGGCTAGGCCATTTTCACATTCCCGCTTTATTTCTCCTTTCTTCCCAGGTGAAGGTAGGGGATTTGAAATTTCCCAAGGCCGCCTTGGACCTGGCAGAATCCACCACTGTATGAGAACAGTAGGTTTGGCAGAACGTGCTTTGCAGATCATGTGTGAGCGAGCAACACAAAGGGTAGCCTTCAAGAAGAAGTTGTATGCACATGTAAGGATGATTACTTATTTGAATTTATTGTAGCCTGGTGCACTACACTAACATTGAACAAAAACATTACTTGTGGCAGAGAGACTTTCTCTGCATGAACAGCGTGATCGTTTTCAATAAGACGTATTTATGTCTGTATTTAAATATAGTCTGATGAGAGGTATTTGTCTTTGTGAAAGATTAAGTAGTTCTTAAAATGCTTCAACACCTCTGCACACAAGAGTGTAGACAGTTCTTTCAACTTTCTCAGATTCTTGTTCTCTAGAGAACCTGAACATTAGAGCTCCCTGTGGACATGAAGGAGCCGTCATAAGGAAGGATTTGCATTGTCCTTTGGTTTCCTAGAAGGAATTAGGATGCATAAGTGTAAAGATATAGGAAAACAACCCAAAACTCAGGGAAAGGAGAGACATGCTAATAAACATAAAAGTGGAATCAGCTTCTTCAGGAGGACTTGAGTTCTGCCACTGGAGAAACACAAGTAGAAATGGGACCAACATTTTGTGAGATATTCATGATTTTTTGAATTTTCATCTATAAATTATATACTACTGAGTCTATTGTTACAAATCACTGTAAACATAGTTACATGTGGGCCATATAATAAAAATTAGGAAATATGGCCAGGTGCGATGGCTCACACCTGTAATCCCAGCACTTTGGGAGGCCAAGGTGGGTGGATTGTCTGAGCTCAGGAGTTTGAGACTAGCCTGGGCAACATGGTGAAACCCCGTCTCTACTAAAATACAAAAAAAAAAAAAAAAATTACCCGGGCATGGTGGCATGCGCCTGTACTCCCAGCTACTCGGGAGGCTGAGGCAGGAGTATTGCTTGAACCCGGGAGATGAAGGTTGCAGTGAGCCAAGATCATGCCACTGCACTGCAGCCTGGCGACAGAGTGAGACTCTGCCTCCAGAAAAAGAAAAAAAAATTAGGAAATATGTATTGAGAGGAATTAGAAGGTATTATTTCAGACTTCCTTGAAAAGTCTTTACAGAGAAGTAGGATATCCAAATCATCTCCCTTCTAAGTTTTAAGAAGGCAAGAAGAACTATTATTAAATGTTCACTCTTTATTTTTGCTAACATGTTAGTGTTAGGTCAAATCTGTGGTGATGGAATTGTATTTGTGTTTGCTGTACATGTATATTTTAGTATGTCGGTCTCCTTGTACATTTTTGGCCATCCTATAAAATTTGCAGTATATTTTTTTACCTTAAATGTTTATAATCTATGTTTGCTTTTTGTAAAGTATTATTCAGCATGTATATGATTTATTTGTATAGGTTTTTGACTGAAAAACTACAGTCGCTTTATGACACTACACCTGGGAATAATTTGTTGGGAGCCCTTTTAGTATACAGCAAAGGCAAGGGTTCAGCTGTTGGGTGGGCACTGTGGGAGGAGGTGAGAATGTGTGACCTTCTGGGGCCGTGGATATAGCCCCTGATGCTGTTGAAAAAGGATGAAGAGGTGCTCAGGGCACCAACCATTACTTCTTACCCTTTTGTCAAGCTTGCATGCAAACCCTGGAGCAGGGTGAAGGGAGGTCACAGTGAAGTCGACAGACAAGCATCTCGAATGCACAAAAGCACTCTGCGCAAGTGCTGCTTTCATGAGTGGTGTTTTAAAACTGCACTAGTAAAAAATTTCCCTTCCACCTTTTAAAGTTAATGCTTCATGCAGAGCAAGCCTGGCTTTTTAACAAATATGCCTGTCTTCACTGGAAACTTCTCACATCTGGCACAAATAACATGATCTGGCAGAAGCAAAAAGATGTGTGAGCATGTCATAAGCAAACATCTGGGCCAGCTTTTTTATTTTAATTTGTGAAAGGAACATTTCATTTCTTTGAATTTGAAGGCTCCTTCCAGCTGCCTTCTAATTTACTCCAGGCTGTAACAAAAAATTCTCCATCCCAGTTCTGTCTCAGGAAATATATTTGGCATTTCCCTAGAGCACCTAGTTTCTACCCATTTAATGCTTTTCAGCAAATGTAGGGTCTATAGAAACCCTGCTGAGAATACCTCCTTTATTCTAAAGCTGAGAAGTAAATGTCTTTGAAGTCTGCTCATGAAGTTATAAAAGTTAGAATTACCCTGTTTTACAGCCATCAAAAAATATTTATTCACCACCAGCAACTTGTTTGAAATTAATTCAGAGCCACGTTTCAACCTCTAGGGTAGTGCCATCCAAAAGAAATATATTGTGAACCTTAAATGTAATTTTAAATGTTCTAATAGCAACATTTTTAAAAAGTAAAAAGGAAAAGAGGGAATTAATTTTAATAATATATTTTATTTAACCCAATATATCAAAAATGCTATTTCAACATGAAATCAATATAAAAATTATTAATGAGATACTTTATATTTTAACATTTGTTCTTCCATATGGGGTGCATATTTTATACTTATAGTACATCTCAGTTCAGACTAGGTATATTTCAAATGCTTATTAGCCACATATGGGTAGTGGCTATCATGTTGAACATCACTGCTTTAGGGAAAACTCTAATCAAATATCCCCTGTTGAAGGGCAAACATGACCAGCATAAAAATGGCTAAGGTGAGCATGTTCTCACTCATAAGTGGAGAGTTGAACAATAAGAACACTTGGACATGGGGAGGGGAACAACACACATGGGGGCCAATTGGAGTATCGGGGCAAGGAGAGGGAGAGCATTAGGACAAATAGCTAATGCATGCAGGGCTTACAACCTAGATGGCATGTTAATAAATGTAGCAAACCACCATGGCACCTGCATACCTATGTAACCTACACGTTTTGCACTTGTAGGAACTTAAAATAATAAAAAAGAAGAAAAGAAATGACAGTAAAAGGATAATTAAATGTGAAAAAAAGGGCTAAGGTGTAAGGAAGGGGCCCAGTTTCAATCTCCTGCATATGGCTAGCCAGTTATCCCAGCACCGTTTTTTGAATAAGGGCTTCCTTTCTCTGTTGCTTGTTCTTGTCACCTTTGTCAATGATCAGATGGTTGTAGGTATGTGGCCCCATTTCTGGGCTCTGTGTTGTTACATTGGTCTATGTACCTGTTTTTGTAACAGTACCATGCTGTTTTGGTTACTGTAGCCTTGTAGTATAGTTTGAAGTCAAGTAGCATGATGGCTCCCGCTTTGTTCTTTTTGTTTAGGATTGCCTTGGCTATTTGGGCTCTTTCTTGGTTCCATATAAATTTTAAAATAGTTTTTCCTACTTCTGTGAAGAATGTCATTGGTAGCTTGATAGGAATAGCAGTGAATCTATAAATTGCCCCAGGCAATATGGTCATTTTAATGATAGTGATTCTTCATATCCATGAACATGGAATGTTTTTCCATTTGTTTATGTCATCTCTGATTTCTTTGAGCACTCTTTCATAGTTCTCCTTGTAGAGATTTTTTACCTCCCTGGTTAGCTCTATTCCTAGGTATTTTATTCTTTTTGTGGCAATTGTGAATGGGATTGCATTCCCAATTTGGCTCTTGGGGAGTGCTAGTGATTTTTGTTTGTTGATTTTGTATCCTGAGACTTCACTGAAGTTGTTTATCAGCTTAAGAAGTTTTTGGGCTGAGACTGTGGGGTTTTCTAGATATAGAATCATGTGTTCTGCAAACAGGGATAGTTTGACTTTCTGTCTTCCTATTTTGATGCACTTTATTTATTTCTCTTGCCTGATTGGTCTGGCCAGGACTTCCAATACTGTATTGAATAGGAGTGGTGAGAGAGGGCATCCTTGTCTTGTACCAGTTTTTAAGGGGAATGCTTCCAATGTTTGCCCATTCAGTATGATGTTTGCTGTGGTTTTGTCATAGATGACTCTTATTATTTTGAGGTATGTTCCTCAAATACCTAGTTTATTGAGAGTTTTTAATAGAAAAGTTTAGCAGGGGTGTTGAACTTTATCGAAAGTCTTTTCTGCATCTATTGAGATGATCATGTGGTTTTTATCTTTAGTTCTATGTGATGAATCAGATTTACTGATTTGCATATGTTGAACCAACCTTGTATCCCAAGGATAAAGCCTACTTGTTCATGGTGGATAAGCCTTTTGATGTGTTGCTGGATTCTGTTTTCCAGTATTTTGTTGAGGATCAAAGACTTAAATGTAAAACCCAAAACTATAAAAACCCTGGAAGACAACCTAGGCAATGCCATTCTGGACATAGGAATGGGCAAAGATTTCATGATGAAGACGCCAAAAGCCATTACAAAAAAAGTAAAAATTGACAAATGCAGTCTAATTAAACTAACGAGCTTCTGCACAGCAAAAGAAACTATCAACAGAGTAAATAGACAACCTACAGAATTGGAGAAAATTTAACAAACTATTTGCATCTGACAAAAGTCTAACATCCAACATGTATAAGGAACTTAAACAAATTTTTTAAAAAAGCATTAAAAAGTAGGCCAAAGACATGAACAGACACTTTTCAAAAGAAGACAGACATGTGGCCAACAAGCATATGAAAAAAGCTAAAAATCACTGATCATTAGAGAAATGCAAATCAAAACCACAATGAGATACTATCTAACACTAGTCAGAATGGCTGTTATTAAAAAGTCAAAAAATAACAGATGCTAGTGAGATTGTGGAGAAAAAGGAAGGCTTATACACTCTTGGTAGGAGTTCAACCATTGTGGAAAACAGTGTAAGGATTCCTCAAAGAACTTAAAACAGAAATACCATTTGGCCCAGCAATCCCATTACTGGATATATACGTGAAGGTATTCTATGTTCTATGTCATTCTATGTTCTACTATAAAGTCTACTAAAGTCATTCTATGTTCTACTATAAAGACATATGCATGCATATGTTCAGTACAGCATTTTTCATAATAGTGAAGACATGGAATAAATCTAAATGCCCATCAATGATAGACTGGATAAAGAAAATGTGGTATATAAATACCATGGAACATTATGCAGCCATAAAAAGAATAAATTGATTTCTTTTGTGGGAACATGGATAGAGCTGGAGGTCATTATCCATTATCCTTAGCAAACTAACGCAGGAACAGAAAACTAAACACCGTGTTTTGTCACTTATAAGTAGGAGCTAAATGAGAACACGTGGACATATAAAGGGAAATAACAGACATGGTGGCCTACCAGAGGGTGGAAGGTGGGAGGAGGGAAAGGGTCGGGAAAAATAACTAATGGGTACTAGGATTGATACCTGAGTGACGAAATAATCTGTACAATAAACCCCCGTGACATGAGTTTATCTATGTAACAAACTTGCACGTGTATCCCTGAATTTAAAAGAAAAGTTAGAAATAAATAAAAAATAAAAAAATATATGATTACCATCAGAAAAAAATAAAATAAAATGTAAATATAATCTGGAAAACACAGGTATGGAAGGTTAATATGGCTTCAATGAAAGCACCGTAATTGTCTGCTGGTTTAAGTCATCTTAATGAACGTTTTTCTTCAGTGTAAACACCAATTCTGTATTTAGAATCGGAAACCAATTCTGTGTTTAGCTTAACAATAACCCGCGACACTCAGACCAACTCAGTTCTGTGTTTAGAACTGGAAACCAAAAAACTCATTAGAGCTTGCCGGATGCATTTTGTATGCTCCCTGGGTTTCACTGAGGAATTCTGAATGTTTGGTTGCCTGTGGGACTTACGGTGAGGCTTGATTTTAATGTTTTTCCACTTACCTCCCTGCTTCTCTTACAAGTTCTGACAAATTGGGAAAACTCAGAGAATGTTTTCTAAGCTAAACAAGAAGCAAGTACCATTTTTAAATTCAACTTTTCATTTTGAGATAATTACAGTTTCACATACAGGTATAAGAACATATAGATCTCTTGAATCCTGTGCCCAGTTACCCCAATGGTAACATCTTGCAAAACTAGAATACAGTATCAGGACCAAGATGTTGTCATGAATATAGTCAGAATATAGAGCATTCCATTCACTACAAGGATCCTTCATGTTGCCCTTTTATAGCCACATTTAGTTTGCTTCCACCCCAGCCTTCTCATTAACTCCTGGCAACCACTAATCTGTTCTTCATTTTATAATTTTGTCATTCCAAGAATGGAATCATACAGTATGAAAACATTTGACACTGGCTGTTTTCACTCAACATAATTTCTTGGAGATTTATCTAGGTTGTGTTTATCAGTGGTTGGTTCATTTTTATTGTTCAGTAGTATTCCTTGGTCTGGATATACTACAGTTTGTTTAACTGTTTGTCTGTTGAGGGACATCTGGGTTGTTTCCAGGTCTGGGCTATTGCAAATAAAGTTGCTGTAAACATTTGTGTAGGCTTTTGTGTAAATATAAGTTTTCGTTTCTCAGAGATAAATGCCCACGAGTGCAATTACTGTGTCATGTGGTAGTTGCATGTTTAGTTTTTTTGGAAACTGCTAAACCTTTCTATTTTTTATTCTCACCGAGTATGAGTGATTCAGTTCCTCCACATCCCCTCCAGCATATGGTGGTGTTACTACTTTTTAATTTTAGCCATTCTGATGGGTTTGTGGTTTTAAAACCACCCATTGTGGCTTTAATCTCAGTTGCCCTGTCGGTGAATCATGTTGAGCATCTTTTCATGTACTTATTTGCCATCTTATGTCCTCTTTGGTTCGTGTCCTGTGTCCATGTCCTAGATCACTTTTTTTACTATTGAATTTTGAGAGTTCTTTCTAGATTCTAGATACTATCCTGTCAGATATGTGGTTTGTAAGTATTTTCTCCTACTCTGTATCTTGTCTTTTCGTCCTCTTACCCAGGTCGTTCACAGAACGAAAGTGTTTAATTTTAATGAACTCTAATTTGTCAATTTTTGCTTTTATGGGTCATGCTTTTGGTGTCAAGTCTAATAACTCTGCCTAATCCTATAGTCTGAAGATTTTCTCCTATAATGTGTCTCTAAAAGTTTCACACTTTACATTTGTGTCTGCTTACATTTTGAGTTAATTTTTGTATGAAACTTAGGTCAAGGTTCGTTTTTTTTTTATTTTGCCTGTGGATGTCTAATTGCTTCAGCAACATTTTTTAAAAGGCTATCTTTCCTCCAATGAACTGTTTTCGTGCTTTTCTCAAAAATCAGTCAGACATTATTTGTGTGGGTTTATATGTGGGTTGTCTCTTCTGTCCTAATTAGCTATGCGTCAGTCTCTCTGCCAACACCACGCAGTCTTGATTACTGTGGTTACATAATTAATCTTCAAATAAGCTAGACTGATTCCTCTCAGTTTAGACTTCTCTTTCAAAATGTTTCAGCTCTTCTGGTTCCTTTGCCTTTGCATATAATTTAAAAATAATCTTGTCTATATCTGCAAACATTGAGAAAAATTGATATCTTTACTATGTAGAGTTTTCTATTCTGTGAACCTGGTATATCTCTCCATTTATTTAGCTTTTCCTTGGTTTCTTTCATCATCTACACACATCGTCTCATCTGTGTGTAGTTTTTAGCATACAAGTCCTATATATAAGTATTTCAGTTTTGAGCAATTATAATACGTATTGTGTTTTTAACTTCAGGGTCTATTACTAGTATATAGAAGTTTAGTTTTTTGTTTTGTTTTGGTTTTGAGCTGAAGTTTCACTGTTGTTGCCCAGGCTGGAGTGCAATGGCATGATCTCGGCTCACTGCAGCCTCCGCCTCCCAGGTTCAAGCGATTCCCTGGCCTCAGCCTCCCAAGTAGCTAGGATTCAGGTGCCTGCCACCACACCTGGCTAATTTTTTTGTATTTTTAGTAGAGACAGGGTTTCACCATGTTGTATGTTTATCTCATACCCTGTGGCCTCGCTGAACTCACTTATTAGTTCTAGGAGTTTTTTGTAGATTGCTTGGAATTTTACATAGATAATCATGTCATCTGTAAATAAGGAACAGTTTTCTTTATTCTTTTCTGATATACATGCTTTTTGTCTCCTTCCTTTGTCTTACTGCACTGGCTAGAACTTCTAGTACTATGTTGTATGAGAGAGGTGAGAACTGACATTCTTACCTTGGTCTCTGTCTTAGGGGAATATTAGGTATAATGTTAGCTATAGCATTTTTGTAGATGTCCTGTTGTGGATGCCACCACGCCTGGCCCTATATCATTATATTTGATGTATATTTCTTCTAAATGACATATAGTTGGGTCATATTTTTAATCCACTTTATCAATCTTTGTCTTTATAATAACTGATATGTTAGGGCTTAAATCGGATATTTTATTTTTGTTTTCTGTTTGTTCTCTCTGGTTATTGCTTTTCTGTTTTCCTTTTCCTGCATTCCTGTGGGTTAATTTAACATTTTTAGCACTTCATTTTGATTTATTTATAATATTTCTCGAGTGTATCTTTTTGTATAGCTCTTTTGGTGGCTGTTCTAGGTATTACATATACATGTCTATTTATCTATCTAGTTACCTTTCTCTCTAGATCTTATTAAAGTCTATTGTTGTCATCATTTTACCAGTTTGAGTCAAGTATAGACATTTTACCTTCCTTTAAGTTCCTTTTACTCTCCCATTTATAATACAATTGTCTTGGGTCTGGCGCAGTAGTTCATGCCTGTAATCCCACACTTTGGGAGGCTACGGCGGGTGGATCACTTGAGGTCAGGAGTTCGAGACCAGCCTGGCCAACATGGCGAAACCCCGTCTCTGCTAAAAACACAAAACTTAGCCGGGCGTGGTGGCGTGTGCCTGTAACCCCAGCTATTCGGGAGGCTGAAGCACAAGAATTGCTTGAATCCAGGAGGCAGAGGTTGCAGTAAGCTGAGGTCACCCCACTGCACTCCAGCCTGGTGTAGATAGAGTGAGACTCTGTCTCTAAATAAATAAACAATATAATTGTCTTAATTATTTTCTCTAAATACATTTAGAATAACATCAGGGTTATAATTTTTGCCTCCACTGTCAAATATACTTTAGAAAATTTTAGAGAAGAAAGCAAACGAATTTTATTAGGCATATTTTTGCTTATTGTGTTCTTTCTTCTTTCCTGATTTTCCAAAGTTTCTTCCTTTATCTTTTCCTTTCCATTTAGAGAACTTCCTTTAACCTTTCTTTTAGAGTCTAAAAGTGACAAATTCTGTTTTGCTTCATCTAAGAATGTCTTATTTCTTCTTTATTCCTGAAAGATATCCCCACTGGATATAAGTTTCTTTTCTTTCAGCACTAGAAAAATATTGTGCTACTTCCTCCTGACATATATATCTCCCTGCTATAGATAAGATGTCATTTTTCTCTGGTGCTTTCAAGATGTTTTTATCTCTATTTTTCCAGAAATTTAATTATGATGTTTGTTGGTATGGATTTCTGGGATTTATGCTGCTTAGGATTCACCCCAGTTTCTTGAATCTTGAGGTTTAGGTCTCTTGCCAAATTTGGAATGTTTTCAGCCATTGTTTCTTCAAGTACTTTTTCAGCCTTACTCTTTCTCTTCTTCCTGGAATCTGGTGATGTGAATGGTAGATCTTTTGTTGTAATTCCACATGTTCCTATGATGCTGTTCTTCTTCTTTTTTTTCTTTTCCAGTTTGTTTTCTCTCTGTGGTTTAGGTTGGGCTGTTTCTATTGTCCTGTCTTCCAGTTCACTGATTTTTTTCCTCTGTCCCCTCTATTCTGCTGTGGAACCCATCCACTGAGCTTTTTATTTGAACTGTTATGTTTTTTACTTATAAAATACCCATTTGGTTCTTCTTTACATCTTCTGTTTCTTTGCTGAGGCTTTCAATTTTTTTAATTGCTTCAGTTGTGTTTGTAACTGCTCACTGAAGCATTTTTATCATGGCTGCTTTAAAATTTTGTCAGAAATTCTAACATCTCTGTTATCTGGGTGTGTTAGTCCATTTTATAGTGCTATAAAGGAATACCTGAGACTGGGTAATTTATAAAGAAAAGAGGTTTTGTTTGGCCCATGGTTCTGCAGGCTGTATAAGTCTAGTGCCAATATCTATTTCTGGGCAGGCCTCAGGAAGCTTACAATCACGGTGGAAGGTAAAGAGGGAGCCAGCACATCACGTGACAAGAGAGGGAACAAGAGAGATAAGGGAGGACATCCCAGACTCTCTTAAACAATCAGATCTTTTGTGAACTCATTACTGAAGAGAAGGCATCAAACCATTTATGAGGGATATTCCCCCATGACCCTCCCACTAAGTTCCACCTTCATGTTTCAATATGCGATTTGGAGGAGACAAGCATCCAAACTATGTCACTGTGTCTCTTGATTTTTTAAAAATTCATTTTGAATTGTTCCAGGTTTTTGGTATTATGGGTGATTTTTAAAATTGAAACCTGAACAGTTTTATATTGTGAGACTCTGGACCTTTTTAAAGCTTCTATTTTAATTAGCTTTTTTGACACCGTTCAGTCAGAGAAAGGAGTGGCATCACCTCACTACTGCTAGGCAGAGAGAGAAGTCCAGGTTCCCCTCCCCCAGCTTCCATCAGTATCTGAAGAGGATGATGCCCTCATACTGCCAGGCGGGATGAAAGTCCAGGCATCCCATTTGGACTGCACTAACACTTCATAAGATGGGTCGGGGGACTTACTACTGGCCAGTGGGGAGGAAAGCCTCAGGTTTTTACTTGGCACTGTCTGATACCTTCCTGGGAGGGGTATTGGGGCGCCTCATTACAGTGCTTACCAGGGGGGAAGCCTCTGCTCCCCATCCTGTCTTTGCTGGTGTGAGGAGGGGTGGGGGCCAGTGTTTTTTCTGTGGTGTTTGGCTGGAGTAAGGTGGTTATTCTCTAAAAGATTTTTGACTTGCTAGGCTGCCCCTTTGCTGATCCTTTGGTTAGAGAGATTATGCTTTTGTTGGGGTGCTTTATGTTTTTGTTTTGTTTTGGTCTGTGCTCACTGACATTTCCAGGTTAATAGATTCTTCAGCTGCTGGGAAGAATCTCAGCAGCTGAGATATATGAGGCGAAAAGAAAACCTAGGAAACACACCACTAGGTTATTATTTTGGACCTGAAGACTACTTTTTCTCTACCTTTCAGAGTCTTCTTAAGTTTGTTTTATAGATAATGCCCAGGGTTATTAGTTATACTTAACATAAGGAATAGGGAAAAATATATCGATTCCATCCTTGTTAGAAGCAGAGGATATCAGACATACTGATTTTCTTAGTCTGATTTTCGTAGGCTGTCTGTAAGCCACAATGCAGAGCTCTCTGGGAAAACATGAATTGGAGAATGGGGTCTGGAGCCAAGGCGGAAGCAGAGTCTCCTCCATTCCAGATCTAGGACTTGGGACCCACACGCTCTAGTATGTGTACAAAACACATAAAGTTAACAATTTAGATGAAGTAGACCAATTCCTCAAATCCCACAAACTATCAAAACTCACTGCAGATGAAATAGACAACCTGAATAGTTCTACAACTATTGTTATAAATTGAATTCAAAGTTAAAAAGCTCCTGAAAAAAAAGAAATCTTCAGGCCCAGATGGTATTACTGGTAAATTCTACTAAACAGAGAAATAACACCAGTTTTACATATCTCTTCCAGAAATAGAGAAGGAGGAAACACTCGTCAACTCATTTTATGAGGCCAGAATTATCCTAATCCAAAACCAGACAAAAACAAATCATAGACCAATATAGATGCAAAAACCACCAGCAAAGTATTACCAAATAAAGTCTAGCAGTATGTAAAAATAATCATACAGCATAGTCAAGTAGGGTTTATCCCACAAATGCAAGCCTGATTCATATCTGTAACTTGATAATTTAAAATAAATAATTATAATCTCTCAAACTAACAATGAAAAGTGCATGAACATTAAAAAATCACATCATCATATCAATTGATGCTTTGGCATTTTTGACAAAATTCAGCATCTGTTTATGATAGGAACTCCCAGCAAACTGGGAATACAAAGGAATTTACTCAACTTTATAGAGAGTATTTTTTAAAATCTAACATCACACTTGATGATAAAAGACTAAATGCTTTTCCCCCAAAACTGGGAATGAGGCAAGAATGTTCACTCTCACTATTCCAATTTACGATCATAGAAGAATTCCTAGCCAGTGCAGTAAAACAAGAGAAAAAAAGAGCATGTAGTTGGGGGAAAAAGAAGTAAAACTGGGCCTGCTTGTAGATGACAATGTGAGTGTATGCAAAATCCTAAGGAACACATCAAACAAAACGAAACAACCCTCCCAGAACTAATAAGTGAGTTTAGCAAAGTTACAGGATACAAGGTCCATACATAACAATTTTAGTTTTATATGCAAGCAGTGAACAACGGGGCACTGGAAGTTTTAAAATATCATTTACAATAGTGTTTTTTTTTTTTTAAGTACTACTCTATCAAAACACGTACAATATCCACATGCACTAAAAGGGATAAAATAAATCAAAGGAGACCTAAGTAAATATGTAGATTAGAAGACTAACAGATTAAAGATGTTAACCATCCTCAAACTGATCTGCAGACTTCAGGCGGTTCCAATCACAATCCCAAAAGGATGTTTTTATAGATAAAGACAGGCTGATCCTAACATTTATATGGAAATACAAAAAAAAACTAAAATAGCCAAAAGAATTTGAAAAAGAAGAAAGCTCAGTGAATCACACTACCCAATCTTAAGACTTACTCTAAGCTACAGTAATCAGTAAGCAAAAGACATGTAGATCTTTGGAGCATAAGAGAGAGTCCAGAAACAGATTCATAGAAATATAGGCCAATTGATTTTTTACATAGGTGCAAAGGCAGTTCAATGGAGAAAGTTACATCTTTACAGTGAATAGTGTTGCAGCAATTGGACATACATAGAAAAAGAGTGACCCTTGATCTAAACCACACACCTCACACAAAGTTTTAACTCTAAATGGATCATAGATCCAAATGTAAAAGGTACAACTGTAAACTTTTAGAAGAAAACATAGTGGAAAGATCATTTTCCGGGATTAGGTAAAATGTTCCTAAACATGCACCAAAAGCAAGACCCATAAAAGAAAGAATTGACAAATTGCTCATATGGCAAATGACTAGTGTCCTGGATATATAAAGGACTCTCTAAATCAAATAGTAAGAAAACAACCCAATTAAAAAATGGACAAAAGACTTTAACAGACATGTCACCAAAGAGGTATAGAGATGGCAAATCAGTACATTGAAGGGGATCAACAGCAATAGCCATTACAGAAATGCAAATTAAAACCGTGATATCTCTGCACACTGTTAAAATGACTAAAATAAAATATGATACTAAGTGCTGATAGTGTGCAGAGCAACTGGGACTCTCATACACTGCTAGTAGGAATGCAAAATGTACAACCACTCTAGAAAATTGTCAGTTTCTTAATAAATATTTACCACTGACCCAACAATTCTACTCCTGCTATCTACTTTAAAAAATGAAAACATGTCCACACAAAAACCCATATACAAATGCACAGAAGCTCTATGAATAATCTCGCAATGGCTCACGCCTGTGATCTCAGCACTTGGGGAGGTCGAGGCGGGCAGATCACAAAGTCAGGAGTTTGAGACCAGCCTGGCCAATGTGGTGAAACCCTGCCTCTACTAAAAATACAAAACTTAGCCAGGCATGGTGACGGGTGCCTCTAGTCCCAGCTACTCAGAGGCTGAGGCAGGAGAATCGCTTGAATCCAGGAGGCGGAGATTGCAGTGATCTGAGATCACGCTACTGCACTCCAGCCTGGGTGACAGAGCCAGAGTCTGTCTCAAAGAATAAATAAATAAAATTTTAAAATTGGCAACAACTGAAATGTCCTTCAACAGGCAAATAGATAAACAAACTGGTACATACTTACAATGGAATACTACTCAGATAGTACTCAGCAATAAAAAGGAATGAACAGTCGATACACAGAACAATTTAGATGAAGCTCAAAGGCATTAAACTGAATGAAAGAAGTTAGTCTCAAAACAACACATGCTGTATGATTCTATTTATATGACATTCTGGAAAAGGCAAAACTATGGTGATGGAGAACCTATTAATGGTTGCCAGAGGTTAGGAGTGGGAGGAGGCTGTGACTAAAAAGGGGCAGCACCAGGGAGTTCTGTGGGAGATGGAACTATTCTGTGTTCTTGACTGTGGTTATTCCAATCTATACATGTATTATAATTCAACTGTCCACCAAATGAAAGGTCATTTTAAATAAATAAATAACAATGACAGCACAGCAGATTGCTGCTGAACTGTCCCCACACTGAAATTGTCCTGAGAATTTTCTAGTTTACCTATAAGCAGCTTCACTACCATACATTTAGCCAAGCTTCCATGACAGCAGGCAGTTAGCATTCAGGAGGGCCTTTGAGTGGTTTGGCAGTAAGGCAGTTGCTTAGTTCAGCCACCTTTACCCTAGACATTAAGATATCCAAAATAAATGATTTTTCTGGGAAAATAAAATGTCTTTCTGAAATATTTCAATTTTAACTGTAGCATTCCACAGGTATGTGGTTAGGCTGGTGTGTATCAAATGAATTAACTCTTCCATTTAAAAATAATTAGAGTAAAGCTTGTGAACAATCTCTGGCTGAGAGAGTGTTTTCGCCAAACTATAAGACTGTTACAGCTTAGCTCCTCCTTCATTTTGCTGCCTTTTGCTCCCCTATAGGAGGTTGTGGCTCACCGGATTGCTGAAAGCCGCATTGCCATTGAGAAGATCCGCTTGTTGACTCTGAAAGCCGCTCACAGCATGGACACTCTGGGCAGTGCTGGCGCTAAGAAGGAGGTGAGGCTACCTTC
The DNA here is from genome assembly GCF_002776525.5 of Piliocolobus tephrosceles. Taxonomy (NCBI): domain Eukaryota; kingdom Metazoa; phylum Chordata; class Mammalia; order Primates; family Cercopithecidae; genus Piliocolobus; species Piliocolobus tephrosceles. The sequence goes on along the minus strand of NC_045435.1, from coordinate 155,062,233 downwards.
TCCCCTCGGACCACCAACTGCTGAGCCTTCTCCAGTTCTCTCCACCTGTTGGACATTTCAGTTTTCATGGCATCTTGATGGCACTCAGAATATTGGAAGCCCCCATGTGATTTTGGGTTATAAATTGTAAATGCCTGTCACTTGCTAGTCTCCTAGCAAGTGCTTTAGGGAATGATTTTCGGGAGGGAGAATATCTTCAGCATTCTTAAGATACAGCAACAAAGAGTGGGGGAAATCATAGGTTTTACACAGCCCTGGAACTGCACCCACTCTGCCACTTTCTGCTAGCCTTGTGATCACAGGTAAAGTACTTAACCTTTCTGCCTAAGGCCTAGGGTTCTTGTGAAGAGTAACCAAGATGATATACATAGAATGTGCAGCAGCCACCCACAGTGGCTCTGGCCTGTAATCCCAGCTACTTGGGAGGTGGAGGTGGGAGAATTGTTTGAGGCCAGGGATTCGAGACCAGCCTGGGCAACATAGACCCTGTCTCTTAAAAAAAAAAAAAAAGTTAGCCGACATGGTAACGTGTGCCTGTAGTCCCAGGGAGGCTGAGGCAGGAGGAGAGCTTGAGCCCAGGATTCTGAGGCATGAGTAGTGAGCCATGATCACGCCTGTGAATAGCCACTCCACTCTGTTCTGGGTGACAGAGTGAGAGCCTGTCTCAAATAACAAAACAAAAAAATGCACAGCATGATACTGCTACATGGTAAATGTTTCATGGAGGAGACCTCCCATCCTCTGCTTTCTTATGTTTCTAGTTTATATGAAATAAAGACATAATCATTTAATTCTAAAAGCCCATAAAACTGCTAAAAGAAAACTGATTAGTGGCACAAAGGCCCTTGGACTATTTTTGTGATCCCTAAGGTAATGAGTGTGATTTATCAGCTGCCTGAAATCTTTTTGGAAACAAGGCAAGTTAGAAATAAATGGATAAAATGTGATTTGGAAGAGGTGTCTCTTTCCAGAGGGTCTGTATTGACTGAAATACGGCCATTAACTGCATTGCAGCAGGATCTCTTTGTTGGCTTTTGTTAAAGATCCTGTTTGAGTGGTGACTTGGGTGTGGGAAAGTTCCCTTGTTTCATTTCCCAGTTTTGCCACATTGTGTATAGTCTAAGAAAAAAGCATTCTTTTCATATCTTGCCTATGTAGATTGCAATGATCAAAGTGGCTGCCCCACGGGCTGTCTGCGAAATCGTTGACTGGGCCATCCAGGTGTGCGGAGGTGCTGGTGTTTCCCAGGATTACCCTCTGGCCAACATGTGAGTAGATGTCATTTAAGAATCGTCTACGAGGCCGGGCGCGGTGGCTCAAGCCTGTAATCCCAGCACTTTGGGAGGCTGAGACGGGCGGATCACGACGTCAGGAGATCGAGACCATCCTGGCTAACACAGTGAAACCCCGTCTCTATAAAAATAAAAAAAACTAGCCGGGCGAGGTGGCGGGTGCCTGTAGTCCCAGCTACTCCAGAGGCTGAGGCAGGAGAATGGCGTAAACCCGAGAGGCAGAGCTTGCAGTGAGCTGAGATCCGGCGGCCACTGCACTCCAGCCTGGGCAACAGAGCGAATCTCTGTCTCAAAAAAAAAAAAAAAAAAAAAAAAGAATCGTCTACATTTGATAGGCATGGAGGTAAAAAAATCTATAGATGCCTTGACATGAATTGCTTACATTTAGTTTCAGTGTAATTAAAGGCTAAATGAAGTGATATACATACTTTAATATAGAGCTCAACGCCAAGAAATAGTTGCTCTTATTATTACAATAATCGTTTCATTCAATTATGTTAATTTTTACACTGAGGTGACCCACCGAGGATTCCTGGGCCATAGACACAGCATGGGGTTTCGCAGAATTTATAGCGGTACATGTCAGTGACTATCTAATATCTAGGTCCTGATTACTGGGAGGCAGGAACATTCTCCATTCCCCATCTGTCTATCTCCACACATAATTACAGCGTCTCCTTCTCTATCACACTGGAGATAGAGTCTCATCCTTCATCAATTTTTACCCTTAAGAAAGAACTAAATATATAGTATCATACCATTCACTGCCTGTTCTAAGTTCTAGCAACATCTAGTAAACTATAGGAAACCAGGAATGAGATGAACTCCACTGTACTTTGCCATTTAACTTTCCAAAGTTGGGAACTTTAAGATAGCATTGCAGAAGCCCTTTAGCTTATTTTCCTGGTACTCTTTTTCTTACCGTGACCTTGGTGGGATTTAAGAATTAATATAGTCTTGTTTTACAATCAGAGTGACTGACGTCAAAGTGTCATTTTCCTCTTCCATAACTCCCTGTGATCCCTGGTTCTTTTGCTTTTTCAGGTATGCTGTAACCCGAAGTTTGCGTTTAGCAGATGGACCTGACGAAGTTCACCTTTCAGCAATCGCAACAATGGAGCTGCAGGACCAAGCCAAAAAGCTGACAGCCAAGATGTAAGGAGAGTGGCGCTGCCACATCCCACCGGCAGAAACTCTCCTTCATACAAACTTCATTGGCGCCAACATTTGAATCTCATATTTTTGCAGCAGTTTGAGCACAGGGTTAATTATTCACTTGTGGTAAAGATTATAGCATCTATTTTGATCAGTGGGTTTTATTATTTCAAGGATCACACAGGGTTGAGTTCAATAAGAAATGCTGTAGCTGTTGTCATTCAATCTAGTGCCTTCTTGAGGCCAGGAGTTTGGGACCAGCCTGGGCAACACAGTGAGACCCCCATCTCTACAAAAACATTTAAAAATGAGCCAAGTGTGGTGGCACATGCTTGTAGTCCTAGCTACTTGGGAGGCTGAGGCAGGAAGATTGCTTGAGTCTAGCAGTTTGAGGTTACAGGAGCTGTGATCATGACATGGCCTCCAGCCTGGGTGACCGAGTGAGACTCTTTCTAAAACTAAAAACAAATAAAAAATAAATTTCTTCTTGGGGTGGGGTGGAGGTGGGGAGCAAGAATTTGACCTGGGCTCTGATCCCTTGTGTGCTGTGGGCCTCTTTAACATTTGCCACTTTGCCTTAACCTCGCTGTACCTCACTTTACTTTGCATGCATTGGTGTTAATATTTTAATCTTAGAAGACCCTGACCCACTGAGGGTTTGTTGTGAGAGTCCCTGAAGCCATGTAGAAGCACCTTGAAATCTGTGAAACCACAATAAAGTGCTTTATAAAAGGTATCCTTATTTGAAGTGGACAGATCTTATAACTTGAACTATTTAGCCTTATGATTAATTTTAAAAGTTGTGATTTAGAAGGCAGGATTGTTTTTGAACATTAGGAATTAAAGGCTATATCTGGTCCTTACAGTTTTGTCATTTGTTTCTGTCTGAGGAAAGCTGGCTGGATTGGTTGCTGATTTGTTTTAGTTAATCTGTTGTCATGTATCTGGCCATCCCTAAGGCAAGTCACTCCATGTAGTCGACACTTACCTCTCTCCCTTCCCTGAATGTAGGCAGATACAATTATGTTCAAAAGAGCACCAAGGATGGTTTTGAAAAGGAAAAAAGTCTCCAAAGGATAAAGTGAGAAGATCAATTTCAGGATCAGGGCCCCAGTCCTGGTGGGAGAATGGACCAAAGGTAAACTCCTCAGCATTGTGACCATTTCTAGGGCTCTGTTCGTCACTGGGAGTCACTAGGCAGCCGTTCATCTGGGACAGTCTGCCAGGTTTGCCATGTGTTTGAAACCACATGGTTTTAAAGCAAGAAACTGCCCTTTCTAATAATGAGGTGGCAGGGAGGGAGCAGGGATGAGAGAGCTCGCCAGTCAGGGCTCTACCATGAAGACCCCTCCAAGATTGCCAAGTGGTCAGCGACAGAGCCTCGACGAGGGGCTTGAGAATGCCGGACAGGGAAGACACCTTGAGGCGCCACACAAAAAGGTCATGGTTTTCTCCAGCAAATGTTTAGGATGCTCGGGTGGGGGGTGGGGGCGTAGCTGTGATTGTCCGGGGGAGGGGCTAGTTAAAGGTCTCTGGTAATTGACCTTTTTACTCTAAGAACACGCAACAGAAAGTTCAGCGGATTATGGAGGACTGATTTCCTCATCAGCCTGTGGTTATTGATAAGAGCTTCTTCAGGGTGGGTCCTCATCACCGCAGCTGTTTCCATATAACTGTGGCTCACTTAGGTGTCCTGGTCATGCCCACAGTTTGTCCAAGAGAAATAAAGTAGGTGAAAAGCAATTTGGACACTTTAATGGATACATTGGGCAGGGCTTGCCCAAAACTGCTTTTCTCCTTGATCTTGAATGAAGCTACAACAGTGCCGGGGAAGTTCAGAAGGCAGGTATTTTTTACTTAGGCTTTCTAAGGGCTTTAAATTCATAAAGTTCTTAAATAAAGGATATAAAGTGCAATGTATTTATGAAAATGTCTGCTATGAAAAATGTCTTATTTCAGTCAAGCCAGGCAGCCTAGCTTGGCTCCTCCCTTTCCCTTTCACTAGATGACCCCTCTCCAAGAAGCAGAGGAAAGGGGCGGGGGGGCCTCCTGTTGACAGGCTGGTGTTTGTCTGTCACATGTCTTTCTCCACCATTTCTTTTGCCTGGATCACTCCAGTAGTCTCTTAACTGGAGTTCTAATCTATTCTCACAGCAGCCAGGATGGCCTTCTCAAATGCTGCAGTGGCTTCCATCTCACCTAGAATAAATGCAGAGTCCTTGCTTTGGCTGACGAGGTTCCATCTGATCTCATCCTCTGATACCTCTCTGATCTCATCGCCCTAGCTCACTTGCTCCAGCACAGCCTTCTGGCTGCCTTTCCAACATGCGAGCACAGCCAGGCCTCTGGGCCGTGGTTCGGACTGTTTTCTCTGCCTGAAGGATCTACGCTGAGGTTTTCCAGATGTCTAAGTCAAAAGGCACATTATTAAAATGTCCTTTCTTGACCATTGCTTGAAACAAGCACCATGGCTGGGCGCAGTGGCTCACGCTTGTAATCCCACACTTTGGGAGGCCCAGGCGGGCGGATCACCTGAGGTTAGGAGTTCGAGATCTGACTGGCCAACATGGTGAAACCCTGTCATTCATGTACAGGTCTGCCAACAGAACAGAGCCAGAGCCCGAGCCCCAGCCGGTCAACACAGAGGCTGCGCAACAGACCCAGAAGGGGTTATGGGTAGCTGGAGGAAACCTAAGCCTGGGAAGGGACATCAGTGTCCTGGCAGTGGGGGCGCACAGTAGTCTGGGCAAGTCAGTTGATGGAATAGGTGTTTAATGAGTATTTAACAATCCAGGGAAATACGCATTTCGTTTTTTTCTCCTGATGTCTAATCTAGTCTAATCAACTGGAGGGCTTGATCAGCTCTAGGTACAGAGGGCAGTCAGGATGCCTAAAAGAAACAAAACCACTTCTGGTGATTGTTGGAATTTTCCAGTTTTCCAAATAAGCAGGATTCTAGGAAGTGTCCTCCCTTAATTCAAGACAGACAAAGAGCATTTAGGATTTATGATCCTGCCATGCTATTTTTCTTTTCAGCACCTCTTTCTCATTGTGGTGATTATGAGTTTGTTGTGAAGAAAACTCATGTGCATTCTAGTGTGAGAGTGTGGTTACCATAAGCTCTGTGAAACAAGGGCTTCTTTCTGCCTTACCTTCACCCCCAAATCATGTGACGAAGTAAAGCGTAACAATTTATCCTGGAGAGGCGTGTCACTCTTAGGACGCCCTAAATAAGTACAGGTCAAATGGAGAGCAGTTGCATGGATAGGATCTCCAGAAGGTATTTTCCCCAGTCTTCCTTCGTCTGATGGCTAATCACCTCGATGAGGAGCCTTTTGTTTCATTTTTTAAGTGGGTGCAGACACCCCCTCCCTCCACCACCTCTCTGACTTCAGTTTCTACTGCTCTGTTTCCTTACTCTCTCCATGCCAGACACATTGGCCTTCTGCTGTTCCTCCAATATCCCAGATATATTCCTACTTCAGGGTCTTTGCACTTGCCTTTCTGTTTGCCTAGAAAACTCTCCCCACACTGCATGTCCTCAAGGCTTCCTCCTTTCCTGCAAATGTAACCTTCTAGGGATTCCTTCTGCAACCACCCCATCTAAATTTCTATACCCTCCCAACACACACACACACACACACACTCTTTTTCCCTGCTTTGGTTTTCTTCTTAGAACTTTTCATTGTATGACATACTATGTATTTTTCTCTTTTCTTTTGCATATTACCTCTTCCTCTCCCCCTACTAGAAAGTATGTTTTAGCAGAGAAGGGTTCTTGTCTGTTTTGCTCACTGCCACATCCCTAGAAGCTGGAGCAATGCCTGGAGCATTCACAATACGTTCTCAATAAACATTTGTTGAATGCGTGAATGCATGCCGGCTGCAGAAGGGCGGGAAACGCACGATGTTTGATTCACTCTGTGTGAGAAGTGCAGTAGCATAGGCTCATGTTCCTTCACTTGCCATGCAGACATTTAAAACTTAGGGCCAGGTGCAGTGGCTCATGCCGGTAATCCCAGCACTTTGGGAGGCCAAAGCAGGCAGATCACCTGAAGTCAGGAGCTTGAGACCAGCCTGGCCAACGTGGCAAAATCCCCGTCTCTACTAAAAATACAAAAATTAGCTGAGTGCAGTGGTGGGCACCTGTAGTCTCAGCTACTCGGGAGATTGAGGCAGGAGAATCACTTGAACCCAGGAGGCGGAGGCTGCAGTGAGTTGAGATTACGCCACTGCACTCTAGCCTGGGCAACAAGCGAGACTCCCATCTCAAAAAAACAACTTAAAGCAGTGATTCTTACCCTGGCTGAACATCAGAATCACCTGAGCAGCTTGCTATAGCTACAGCTGCCTCAGCCCCAGCCCTGCTGACGATTACTTTAGTAATAACAAGGTTCACCTGGGATTCTAGTCAATCGATGGTCAGGGGAGAGCCTCACTTCCTGACAAATCTTGATTAAGCCAGCATTCTTGGCTGCAAACACTAGGAAAAGACTGGCTAATGTGAGCAAAAAAATCTGTTGCGTGAGTATGGGAAGGGAAGACTACGGAAGTCTGGAAGATCCCGCCAAGACACCGGCAGAGAAGGAAGCAGGTCTTTGCAGCTGGGACCAGAGCAGCCTGACCTGGCGGATGGGAGAGACACCCCTGCATTGGTGACCTCCATCTGACCTTGTCCACCAGATCTCTGCCCTTGCCTTGCTTTGGCTCTGAGGTGCTCATGGTTGACCACGCTCAGGCTACAGGCCTGCCCTCTGGGCTGTCCAGGAAGAGGACAGCTCTTCCAGTGCTACCAATAGAAATATAAGGTAAGCCAGATACGTAATTTAAAATTTTACAGTGCCACATTTTTTTAAAAAATGAAATTTTAATATATTTTATTTAACCTAATATATCCAAATATTATTTCAACATGTAATCAATATAAAAAATTATCAGTAAGCTATTTTACACTTTTGCCCCAAAATCCCAATGTATTTTATATTTATAGCACATCTCAACTTGGAAGCTAAATTTTCAGTGGAAATACTTGATCTGGAAAAAGTTAACTGTATATAAGTAAGCTTCATAAAATTTATAGTTAAAAAAGTAGGTTCACATGCCCAACTTGTTCTAAACATACTTAACAGTTTTCAAATAACCTGAACTCAGTTTTTAAATTTAAATAATTCATTTAAAGTTAAGTAAAAAATTCAGGGCCAGGTGCAATGGCTTACGCCTATAATTCCAGCACTTTGGGAGGCCAAGGTGGGCGGATCACCTGAGCCTAGGAATTTGAGACCAGCCTGGGCAACATGGCCAAACCCCATCTCTACAAAAAATACAAAAATAAGCCGGGCATGGTTCCACACGCCTGTAGTCCCAGCTACTCAGGAGGCTGCGGTGAGAAGGTCACCTGAGCCCAGGCGGCAGAGGTTGCATGAGCTGAGATAGCGCCACTGCACTCTAGCCTGGGCGACAGGGTCAGACCTTTTCTCAAAATAAATAAATAATTTTTAAAAAATTCAACCACATTAGCCCGATTTCAGTGCTCAGTAGTCATGTGTGGCCAGTGGCTATTGTATTGGGCCACTCAGCGCCAGCCCCTTGGTCCTCACGGTTTCAGAGTCTCCCTCTCACCAAACTCATGCTCAGTGGGGAGAAAAAGACTTGGGACATTATTAGAAATAGAGATGGATGCGGAGCAGCCCCAAACAATTGTCCACTGTGGTAATTAAGGGAGCACAGTATGAACCCCAAATATCTGAGACCGGTCTCAGTCAATTTAGAAAGTTGTTTTCTGTTGTTGTTGTCGTTTGTTTTTTGGTTTGTTTTTTTGCCAAGGTTAAGGACATGCCTGTGACACAGCCTCGGGAGGTCCTGACGACATGTGCCCAGTTTGATTTTATACATTTTAGGGGAACATGAGACATCAATCAATATATGTAAGATGTACATTGGTTCAGTCTGGAAAGGCGGGACAACTTGAAGTGGGGAGGGGACTTCCAGGTTATAAATAGATAAGAAACAAACGGTTGTATTCTTTTCAGTTTCTGGTTAACCTTTCCAAAATAAGCAGTCAGATATGCACTTATCTCAAAAAGCAGAGGGATGACTTTGAATTCTGTCTGTCCTTTGTCCACAAGGAATTTTCCTGTGGACAAATTGTGAGGGAGGCATATAGCTTTTTCATCTTAGTAGCTATCTTTTTAAAGAATAGAATGGGAGACAGATTTGCCCTAAGCAAAAGTCTCAGCTGGACTTTTCCATTTGGTTTAGTGATTTGGGGATCCCGGACTTTATTTTCCATTCACAATAGTGATTTTATATGTCTTGTTTGGTGAAGGAAAAAGTTGACTCTAGTCCATCTCCTGTATTTAAGGAAAGAAAAAAACCTAGCATGAAAAGGAATTGCTAAGTGTTTCTAGTTTACCAACAATCCTGTGATATTGTAATCCCAGCGACTCGGGAGGCTGAGGCAGGAGAATCATTTGAACCCAGGAGGCGGAGGTTGCAGTGAGCCAAAATCATGCCACTGCACTCCAGCCTGGCAACAGAGTGAGACTCCATCCAAAAATAAATAAATAAATAAAAATAAAGATCATCTGAGGGAAAATTGTTATTTCTGCAGGGTGGTTAGGTTTTCTGACTGCCAAAAAAGGTTGGTTCCAATACATAGCAATACATAGGAATTGAAGTGTATGTGAACGCCAGTCTCTTAAGATTACATAGTTGATTTATGAGCCAAAGACTCTTCCCCGCTCAGTGGGATTCAGAATGATCTTGTTATGAGAAATGGAAAAAACATTTTTATACAATTCAAAACTGGACTGGGCACAATGGCTCACTGAAGCTGACACAGGCAGATCGCTTGAGCCCGAGTTCAAGCCCAGCCTGTGCAACATGGTGAAACCCTGTAGCTGCTAAAAACATAAACAATTAGCCAGGCATGGTGACACATGCCTGTAGTCCCACCTACTCAGGAGGCTGTGGTGGGAGGATCACCTGAGCCTTGGAAGTCGAGGCTGCAGTGAGCCACATGTGATCACATCACTGCACTCCAGCCTGGGCAATAAGAGTGAGTTCCTGTCTCCAAGAAAAAGAAAAAATTCAAAATGGTCATCATTGTTCTTTCCCAAGCTACCCTCTGGAAAACTGTTCAGAATGCAGTTGTTGGCTTCAGGGGAAATGGTCCTGAAAGGGCTTACCTGCTGCATTTCATTCAGTTTAGACCATCGTGATTCCTATGTCTGTCCACAAAATGCCAAACCAACTTTCTGTTATTAAAGAACTCAGCCATGATGTCAGGCTGGAGGGATGTCCTGCTCATCAGATGTGGATGGCCCCTGTGTGGAAGAATAACCTCCCCTTCTTGAGAGGAGCAGATGAGCTCCTTTCACAGCCTGCTCTCACGTGTGGTCATGGTTGCTGGTTCTCAGGCTGATCGACACAGATCTGTTGACCTTGGCAGTCTACCTCCTTCACTGGTTGAGGTCAGATTCTAAATTCTAAATCCAGTTGAAACCTTTCTGCAAGAGGTCTTCTTCCAGCCCTCTAAGACAGCTGGACTAATTTAATCTTAAAGGAATAAATAATTTAACAGGCAAATCCGTAATATGTTGTAATCTTCACATGCTAAGGGAATTTTCTTTCTTCTATTTTTAACCTTTCTTTTGCTGGCAAAGTTTGAGACAAACAAAAAAAATCTGGAAGAAAAGAAATGAGGAAGAAACAGCCACTCATGGTGTAATATTTTCCCAGAATGTGGAGCACGTAGGCTGAGGGGCTTACAATCCTTCCTTCCTGTTCAGTGGTGTCTTTGCTCTCGATACACTTCAGAATGCATCAAATCAAAAAGATTTCTTATTCATATCTAGTTGAAGCAACACAACACTAGATCAATTGGACTTGAAAGAAACCAGATTAATTTTAGAGGAGACAGAGGACACAGGCAATTCTGAACAATTCAAGGAGTCCTTACGGATGTCTGTGGAGGATGCACATGTGATAAGGCCCCCGGTGTCCTTGTCCTAAGGAGGTAGATAGTTCATTCAACTGACAGTTTACTTAATCTAACAGCTCCACCCTTTCCTACTAGATAAAGCAGAATTTTTGTCAACCACACAACTTAGAAAATAAGCTGGTTTTTACATAGAAAACAAAAAAGAAGCATTTGCAAATTCTGTTTTATTTAAGAGCCATTGCCACTGAGGACAGTGTGCAAGATGAGTCTGAAGCAACTTCAACGAAAGAACCTTGAAGCAAGAAGTAGGAAAAGACAATAGGTGGCATTTCTCTTTATTTGGGAACTCTAGTCCCAGCCCCAAATGTCTGAGAAGCTGGCCTTCTGGAGGCCTTTAATATAGGAGATGGACTAGAGTCAACTTTGAAATATTTTGAGGTCAGGGAAGACTGGCCTGGAACTGAAATTACTCATTGTAATTTTGGAAACCAGCCCACACAGCATAGACTCAGACACAACCTGTGGTTTTCTTAATGTCAATTGGTAAATGTTATTGTTTCCTGTTATGGAGAGATGATGCCAGACAAAGAAGGGGCCAGATCACAAAGGGCCTCACAGTCCAAGATGAGGCATTGGACTTGGTCCTAAGAGCAGTGGAGTCACTGATGGGCAGTAGAAATACTACTCCATGAAGAAGGGGTTGGATTCAGCCTATATCAGAAGCAGGAAGACCAGTCAGGATCATGTTGCATTGACCCATGGAAGACATGTTAGAGGCCCACACGACAGTAGGTGTACTGGACATAGATTGTTAGAGATATTAAAGATGTAGAAGTAACAGAACACAATATATTAGAAGTAGTGTGGTAAGAGAGATGTGAGAGTCAAGTACAACGCTCATAGCACTGGCATGGCAATAGTGCAGAATTTTTCTCAGCCCCTTCTTTGAACTTGTGACAAGGGCGAAAGTTTACTCCACCCGCCACGCTCAACCCCTTGCAGGAGGGAGCATGTGAGTGAGCAAGTGCGGGACCTGACTGACCACTCCGGGCACTGACCCAGGAACAAGCTCTGGGTGGAGCCCACAGCCAGACCAGGTGCAAGTGAGCCAGTGCAGGTCCCAGCTGGCCACTCCAAACACCAGCGGGAGAAAGCTCCGTGCAGCGGTGCCCGGGTTGTGGGGGACTGCCTGCGACCTCGAGGCCCTGGAGTGGGTGTTACAATGCTCCTTTAGTTCTGCTGTCCATGAATGGCCGTGTGTTAATAGCTCAGTTGACCCCTTGCCTCCTTGCATGGGGTGGCTGCCCTCTACCGGCAAGGGCAAAGTTGACTGTACTCATCTCCTGTATTAAAGAAAAAGTAAAATAAAACCCAAACATAGCATGAAAAGGAATTGCTAAGTGCTTCTAGTTTACCAAAGATCCTGTAATATAGATATTACTAAAGATCATTTGAAGGAAAATTGGTATTTGTGCAGGGTGGTTAGGTTTTCTGACTGCTAAAAAAGTTGACTCCAATACATAGCAATACATAGGAATTGAAGTGTGTGTGAATTCAAATCTCTTAAGATTACATAGTTTATTTATGAGCTAAAGACTCTTCCCAACTCAGTGGGATTCAGAATGAACTTGTCACAGGAAATGGAGAAAACATTTTTTTAAAAATTCAAAAGTGGGTTGGGTGCAGTGGCTCACACCTGTAATCCCAGCACTTTAGGAGGCCGAGGCAGGCAGATCACTTGAGCCCAGGAGTTCAAGACCAGCCTGGGCAACATGGTGAAACCCTGTGTCTACTAAAAATATAAAAAATTAGCCAGGTGTGGTGGCACATACCTGTAGTCCTGTACTCGGACTCGGCACATGCCTGTACTCGGGAGGCTGCAGTGGGAGGATCATCTGAGCCTGGGAAGTCAAGGCTGCAGTGAGCTGTGATCACATCACTACACTCCAGCCTAGGTGACAGGAGTGAGATCCTGTCTCAAAAAAAAAAATCAAAATGGTTATCATCATTCTTTTCCAAGCTACCTTCTGGAAAATTGTTCATAATGTTTTTGGCTTCAGGGGAAATGGTTCCGGAAGGGCTTACTTGCTGCATTTCATTCAGTTGAGACCATTGTAACTCCCATCTCTGTCCACAAAAAGGCCACATAAACTTTCTACTGTTAAGGAACTCAGCCATGATGTACGGCTGGAGGGATGGCCTGCTGATCAGATGTGGATGGTCCCTGTGTGAAAAAGTCAGCTCCCCTTCTCCAGAGAAGCAAATGAGCTCCTTTCACAGCCTGCTTTCACATGTAGTCATGGCTGCTGGTTCTCAGGCTGATCAACATAGACCCATTGACATTGGCAGTCTACTTCCTCCACTGGTGTGGCAGCCTTTTCATGGGTCTCTGCAGTTTGGTGGGTCCCAAGCTCTTGTCCAGTGTCCAAGAAGAATGAATTTGTACGAATACTTGAAGGATGGTGAAGGCAGAGGATTTTACTAAGAGATGGAAATGGCTCTCAACAAAGAAGGGGAGCTGAAGAGGGGATGGGATGGGCAGGTAGTCTTCCCCTCAAGTCCAGCATCTCTTCTCCAAAGTCTGACCAGCTCTTCCCTGAAGTCAGGCTGCCTCTGATATCAAGCAGCCTCACTGAAGTGAAGCCACCTCACTAAAATCAAGCCACCTCTCTCTCCTCTACCAACTGAGTCTGAGGTCTTTGTAGGCACAGGATGGGGGTGAGGCAGGCCATAGGTAGTTGTGGAAAAGGGAAACATTCAATTGGAAAAAAAAATTATTTCTGAATTTTTTTTTAAGCAATTGAATGTTGCCTTTTTTTCAATTATATTTACCACAAAAGCTGCTAATTTTTGTTTTGGTTTTACTGATTTTTAATTTCTCCTTTTTTATAGTTTAGTTTTTGTTTTTAATCAAAGGTATACATTTCAGAGTTCAACCATCAAATTACTGTCCAAATTGCTAGTTATGAAAACCATCAGTGGTTCTTCCTCTCACCATCCCAACATGCTAATTTCTCTTTTTTTTTTTTTGATTTCCAGATATTTTTACTCACAGATCTAAAATTAGAATTCCATAACTTATAGGCCATTAAAACTAATTAAAACAACAAACACACACACAAAAATAAGACGACAATGGAGAACGTGACATTCAAATTTCACTTGACGTTTAACCTTAGTGTGCATTTTGAGTGCTCTCTAGAAATCCACTGCCCTTCTTATTGATCAGCTCCTCACCATATCAAGCCTGTTTTTTACTTTATTACCATACTTACCTTACTAAAAGACAAATCTAATTATTGCTCTGTCCTTGAAACTCTTACTTAGGTACCTGTTGCCTAAAGATAACACTTAAAAGCCAAATTGTTCTCACAATCTATTCCCAACTACCAATTTCATTGGTCAATACTATCATTTTTACTTTTCCATAAAAATCATAATACTTTTCAAAATGCCATTTGTTTTAGAAGGGCTGTTCTTATTTTTTCTGGCAGAGAAATGTATATTAATGCATTTCCTGGTTGGTCTCATGCTTCCCACTTTACACTATGAGCATAAATCCTTGCTTCTTCTCTACCTGCACATTCTGTACTTAAATTATTATTTCAATTTAAATTATTATTTCAATTATTATTCTTTGCTTTAATTTATTTATTTAGAAATTGGTAGCCACTATTTTTTTTTTCTAGGTCTTTTTTTTTTTTTTTTTTTTTTTAAGTTCTAGGGTACATATGCATAACATGCAGGTTTGTTACATATGTATACCTGTGCCATGTTGGTGTGCTGCACCCATCAACTCGTCAGCACCCATCAATTCATCATTTATATCAGGTATAACTCCCCAATGCAATCCCTCCTCCCTCCCCCCTCCCCATGATAGGCCCCAGTGTGTGATGTTCCCCTTCCCGAGTCCAAGTGAACTCACTGTTCAGTTCCCACCTATGAGTGAGAACATGCGGTGTTTGGTTTTCTCTTCTTGTGATAGTTTGCTAAGAATGATGGTTTCCAGCTGCATCCATGTCCCTACAAAGGACGCAAACTCATCCTTTTTTTATGGCTGCATAGTATTCCATGGTGTATATGTGCCACATTTTCTTAATCCAGTCTGTCACTGATGGACATTTGGGTTGATTCCAAGTCTTTGCTATTGTGAATAGTGCCGCAATAAACATACGTGTGCATGTGTCTTTGTAGTAGCATAATTTATAATCCTTTGGGTATATACCCAGTAGTGGGATGGCTGGGTCATATGGTACATCTAGTTCTAGATCCTTGAGGAATTGCCATAGTGTTTTCCATAATGGTTGAACTAGTTTACAATCCCACCAACAGTGTAAAAGTGTTCCTATTTCTCCACATCCTCTCCAACACCTGTTGTTTCCTGATTTTTTAATGATTGCCATTCTAACTGGTGTGAGATGGTATCTCATTGTGGTTTTGATTTGCATTTCTCTGATGGCGAGTGATGATGAGCATTTTTTCATGTGTCTGTTGGCTGTATGAATGTCTTCTTTTGAGAAATGTCTGTTCATATCCTTTGCCCACTTTTTGATGGGGTTGTTCGTTTTTTTCTTGTATATTTGAGTTCTTTGTAGATTCTGGAAATGAGCCCTTTGTCAGATGAGTAGATTGCAAAAATTTTCTCCCATTCTGTAGGTTGCCTGTTCACTCTGATGGTAGTTTCTTTTGCTGTGCAGAAGCTCTTTAGTTTAATTAGGTCCCATTTGTCAATTTTGGCTTTTGCTGCCGTTGCTTTTGGTGTTTTAGACATGAAGTCCTTGCCCATGCCTATGTCCTGAATGGTACTACCTAGATTTTCTTCTAGGGTTTTTATGGTAATAGGTCTAACATTTAAGTCTCTAATCCATCTTGAATTAATCTTCGTATAAGGAGTAAGGAAAGGATCCAGTTTCAGCTTTCTACTTATGGCTAGCCAATTTTCCCAGCACCATTTATTAAATAGGGAATCCTTTCCCCATTTCTTGTTTCACTCAGGTTTGTCAAAGATCAGATGGCTGTAGATGTGTGGTATTATTTCTGAGGACTCTGTTCTGTTCCATTGGTCTATATCTCTGTTTTGGTACCAGTACCATGCTGTTTTGGTTACTGTAGCCTTGTAGTGTAGTTTGAAGTCAGGTAGCGTGACGCCTCCAGCTTTGTCCTTTTGACTTAGGATTGTCTTGGCAATGCGGGCTCTTTTTTGGTTCCATATGAACTTTAAAGCCGTTTTTTCCAATTCTGTGAAGAAACTCATTGGTAGCTTGATGGGGATGGCATTGAATCTATAAATAACCTTGGGCAGTATGGCCATTTTCACGATATTGATTCTTCCTATCCATGAGCATGGTATGTTCTTCCATTTGTTTGTGTCCTCTTTGATTTCACTGAGCAGTGGTTTGTAGTTCTCCTTGAAGAGGTCCTTTACATCCCTTGTAAGTTGGATTCCTAGGTATTTTATTCTCTTTGAAGCAATTGTGAATGGAAGTTCATTCCTGATTTGGCTCTCTGCTTGTCTGTTACTGGTGTATAAGAATGCTTGTGATTTTTGCACATTAATTTTGTATCCTGAGACTTTGCTGAAGTTGCTTATCAGCTTAAGAAGGTTTTGGGCTGAGACGATGGGGTTTTCTAAATATACAATCATGTCATCTGCAAACAGGGACAATTTGACTTCCTCTTTTCCTAACTGAATACCCTTGATTTCTTTCTCTTGCCTGATTGCCCTAGCCAGAACTTCCAACACTGTGTTGAATAGGAGTGGTGAGAGAGGGCATCCCTGTCTTCTGCCAGTTTTCAAAGGGAATTTTTCCAGTTTTTGCCCATTCAGTATGATATTAGTTGTGGGTTTGTCATAAATAGCTCTTATTATTTTGAGGTACGTTCCATCAATACCGAATTTATTGAGCGTTTTTAGCATGAAGGGCTGTTGAATTTTGTCAAAAGCCTTTTCTGCATCCATTGAGATAATCATGTGGTTCTTGTCTTTGGTTCTGTTGATATGCTGGATTACGTTTATTGATTTGCGAATGTTGAACCAGCCTTGCATCCCAGGGATGAAGCCCACTTGATCATGGTGGATAAGCTTTTTGATGTGCTGCTGAATCCGGTTTGCCAGAATTTTATTGAGGATTTTTGCATCGATGTTCATCAGGGAGATTGGTCTAAAATTCTCTTTTTTTGTTGTGTCTCTGCCAGGCTTTGGTATCAGGATGATGTTGGCCTCATAAAATGAGTTAGGGAGGATTCCCTCTTTTTCTATTGATTGGAATAGTTTCAGAAGGAATGGTACCAGCTCCTCTTTGTACCTCTGGTAGAATTCAGCTGTGAATCCATCTGGTCCTGGGCTTTTTTTGGTGGGTAGGCTATTAATTGTTGCCTCAATTTCAGAGCCTGCTATTGGTCTATTCAGGGATTCAACTTCTTCCTGGTTTAGTCTTGGGAGAGTGTAAGTGTCCAGGAAATTATCCATTTCTTCTAGATTTTCTAGTTGATTTGCGTAGAGGTGTTTATAGTATTCTCTGATGGTAGTTTGTATTTCTGTGGGGTCGGTGGTGATATCCCCTTTATCATTTTTTATTGCGTCTATTTGATTCCTCTCTCTTTTCTTCTTTATTAGTCTTGCTAGTGGTCTCCAACATGCTAATTTCTCATTCCCATAAACAACTACTTAAAAACATTTAATATAGCTGGGTACCTATAGTCCTGTTAGAGGCATCCCAACCAGAGTGACTCTATCTTGAAAAAAGGCTGGATATAGCAAGAGCTGCTGCATTACATTCCAAGGAATTTAGGCACTCTTGATCACAAGATGTTTATGGTTGAGGAAACAAGTTAGTGGAAAAAGCCATTCTTATTTTAAAAAATAGGTTTTCCTCTAAAGATAATAGTACACTCGTAAATTCTTGCCAACATCAGAAGTTACACAAGAGAATAACCATACTAACAGCCTGTCACAAGCCTTTATAATAAACTGTGCTATAGGCCTAATATCCTATATAAGCAAGCATTCTTGTTTAAATCCATTTATACCTAGTGTTCCATTATTGGAAGGCTAAGCATGCAAGAGTTATTTGTATCCTACTGCTCTCAAGGTCATCGCCAATGTCTGATTGCAAAAATTCAAAAAATTGCAACCTGAGGCATAAATGGGTTAAGGTAGGGGCATTCTTCCTCTGGCTTTCTGAGGACACCCTACTCTGCAATAGAGTAGTTTCTAATAAACTATTTTAACTTTACTGTGTGACTGGCCCTGAACCCTTTCCCATGCAAGATCTAAGAACCCACTCTTGGGCCCTGGGACAAAACCCCTTTTCTGTTAACAGTCCCAGCTACTCAGGAGGCTGAGGTGGAAGAATTGCTTGAGCCCAGTCTGTGTAACATAATGAGAACCCACCTCAAAATTAAATAAATAAACAAAACAGTTTAAACTAACTGATAAGCATGGAGATCTACTTCCATGTCTTGAAATAATACAGTTATAATACTCTCACCTCTCAATGGTTTATTTTACTTAAACCTTCAGTTAGAGGCAGAATATAGTGAACACCTATATATCCTTATCTAGATTCACACTTGCTTTCTCCTTCTGTTTCTGAACTGAGAGTTAGCTGTAGATATTATGTCACCTAACAATATTGACGCGAGAATTTGACCTTGATAAAACATTACTGTCATATGTAGTCTAGTCATCTATTGATTTCTCAGTTTAGAAGATGAGAATTCAACTGTTTATCTTCTCTCCCCACTAAAAGTATTTATTTTCTCACATATACTCCCTCTTTTTTCATCCTCCTAATATAATCACATTGATACTATAGTTATGTAAGTACCAGTCAGAACCTTACCTTACCATGTCATATGTGAAGCTGTCCCCACAAGGTTGACAAGAATTGCATGCTGGGTTCTGAGCAGAAATATAATTAGCATTTGTTGCTGACGGTCTCCTAGCGCTAGATCCATTTGCATGCATATTGTTCCTGTAGACAGGATCTCATGTTAGAATAATAAAGCTTTTAAGAATTGCTTAAGATGTTTTTAAGGTTTTGAATTCCAGTGAAACAGCCAACAGTTTGCAGCTCACTTAGAGAGCTGCCCATTCAGACTGGAGCAGGTCAGAGGCTCTGGGAACAAATTCCTCCAGAAGGTGAAATTGATAGGCAACATATGTATTTGAACATATTGAGAGAAAGGTGACTGATGTACCTGAGAGAAGAGTTTAGAAGAGTTGGGAAGCAAAATAATCATAGTAGTGTAAACCAAAGAGTATCTGGGACAAGTCTCAATCAATTTAGGAAGCTTATTTTGTCAAGGCTAAGGACACCCCTGTGACACAGCCTCAGGAAGTCTTCATGCCATGTGCCCAAGGCGGTTCGGGCACAGTTTTGTTTTATACATTTTAGGGAGACATGAGACATCAATATATGTAAGATGTACACTGGTTCAGTCCAGAAAGGCGGGACAACTCAAAGTGGGGAGGGAGGGGGATTCATGTCATAGGTAAAGGACAAATGCTTGCATTTTTGGAGGGTTTCTGATTAGACTTTTATTGAGTACACAATTTATAGGAATAGTCACTTATACCTTAGTCTGGCTTAGTAAAACAATGGGGCAAAGGAGGCAATCAGATACGCATTTTTCCCACATGAGCAGAGGGATGACTTTGAGGTCTGTCGTCCTTTTTCCACAAGGAATTTCCCTGTGGGCAAATTGTGAGGGAAGCATGTTGCTTTTTATCTTTGTAGCTATCTTTGTTAGGAATAGAATGGGAGGCAGGTTTGCCTACGTGGTTCCCAGCTTGACTTTTCCCTTTGGCCTAGTGATTTTGGGGTCCCAAGATTTATTTTGCTTTCACAGTACATAAGACCCCCACAGAGGAACAGAATCAGCATTATATAGTTTCTTCAGATCCCCCTATCCCATGACTTCACCCTGCACCCTTTTACCAATCAACAATTTGCGCACTTCGGCCCACTCAAAAACCCTGAAAGTCCTCAGCCCCAACTCCTTTGGAAAATGGATCTGAGGCATCCTCCCGTTTCCTCATTCGGTGGCCCTATGATTAAACCTCTTTCTCTGTGGCAACCCGATGTCTCAGAGTGTTGACTTGCTGTACACAAAGCGCAACAGACCTATCACAGTTACATGGTGCTATGATTATCTTGCTGCCCAACTATTCTAAACTCTTCTCCCAGGCACGTCAATCTTCTTTCTTCTCTCAATATGTTCAAATACATATATTGCCTATCAATTTCATCTTCTTGAAGAATTTGTTCCCAGAGCCTCTAACCTGTTCCATCTGGATGGGTAGTTGTCTAAGTCAGCTGCAAGCTGTTGTCTTAATTTGAAATGTCTTTTCAACACCATTTGAAGAATTCCACCATTCATTTGAAGAAAACCAAAATATTTCACCCCCAAATATACTTCTTTGACGTATCCTGTAAAGCTGTTTTTTTTTTTTTTTCCAAGACCAAGTCTTGCCTGCTGCCCAGGCTGGAGTAGAGTGGCATGATCATAGCTCCCTGCAGCCTCAACCTGCAGGCTCAAGTGATCCTCTGCCTCAGCTTCCCGAGTAGCTGGGACCACAGGTACACGTTAATAACTTTGCATGTTTTTTCTCCTATTCATCTGAAAATCAGTTGATTTTCAGTGAACCTTCAGAGGGTGACGGGCAAGTTTCCACTTTGGCCCCCACACTTTTTTGGGTACCCCCTGCTTTAGTACAGAACATCTTTCTGGAACTTTTTACAAAAGAATTAATGGGAGGTAAATTTGAGACCTCGTGTGTGTACAACTTTCCTAATTCTGTCCCCTCACTTAATCAATAGTTTCACTGGATATAGAATCCTGGGTTGAGCTTTTTGAAGGCATCACTCCCTTTTCTTCTTTCACTGTTATTGAGCAATCCAGTGCTATTCTGATTCTTGTTCTTTTCTCAGAAATGTTTCCTCTTCTCCTGCCACACCCTGGAGGGTTATAGCATCTTTGTTTTCATATGGTAAAATTTCACAATTACGTGCATTTGTAAGGGTTGATTTTCATCTACTGGGCTGGCATTCGGTGGTGTTGGTGTTACTGGAAAGAGGTCACAATCCAGACCCCAAGAGAGGGTTCTTGGATCTCATACAAGAAATAATTCAGGATAAGTCCATAAAGTGAAAGCTAGTTTATTAAAGAAGAATAAAAGAATGGCCCGGAGAACTGCTGGTTTGGTTGGCTATTTTTTTTTTTTTTTTTTTTTTTAGATGTAGTCTTGCTTTCTTGCCCAGGCTGGAGTGCAGTGGCACGATCTTGGCTCACTGCAACCTCTACCGCCCAGGTTCAAGTGATTCTCCTGCCTCAGCCTTCCAAGTAGTAGGGATTACAGGTGCATACCACCACACTCAGCTAATTTTTCTTTGTATTTTTAGTATAGATGGGGTTTTGCCATCTTGGCCAGGCTGGTCTTGAACTCCTGACCTCGTGATCCACCCTTCTCAGCCTCCCAAAGTACTGAAATTACAGGAATGAGCCACCGTGCTTGGCTAGCTATTTTTATGGTTATTTCATGATCATATGCTAAACAAGGGGTGGATTATTCATGAGTTTTCCAGAAAATTCCCTTTTTAGACTATATAGGGTAACTTCCGGATGTTGCCATGGCATTTGTAAACCGTCATGGTGCTGGTGGGAATAATTTGCCATGCTAATATATTATAATTGGTGTATAATGAGCAGTGAGGACCACCAGAGGTCACTTTCATTGCCATCTTAGTTTTGGTGGGTTTTGGTGGCTTCTTTATCACATCCTGTTTATTAGCAGGGTCTTTATGACCTGTCTCTGTGATACCAGTCCTGTTGTCCTCCTGTCTCATCCTGTGCCTGAGAATGCCTAACCTGGGGATGCAGCCCAGCAGGTCTCAACCTTATGTTACCCAGCCCCTATTCAAGGTGGAGTCACTCTGGTTCAAACACCTCTGACACTGGGACTCATAAAACAAACCCCAAAATGAAGGCCTCAGAAGCAGCCTCAGAACCAGAAGTTTTTCTGACTTTCTTCTACCCTCTACTACCTTCCTGTCGCTCAGTTCCATTCTCCCCCAAGGCTAGCCACAGAAACTAGAATCTCTCTTCCCCAAGGTGGGTCAGAAACCAGAACCTCTTTTTCCCAAAGTCAGCCATAAAACCTAGAATTATTACGCTTTCCCTCCACCTTTCTATGTAAACACTGGCCATAAAAATTATCCAACTTACCTTGTTTGACTACAGGTCAGAGGACCCCTGTTCCAGAGAAGGACCCGCCCCATACCCAGAAGGAAGGTCTGCGTGCTCAGATAGGCCAAGAAGAGTCTAAACAGACCTTACTGGGTTTCCCCACGCAGTCCCTTAGCATTTGATCTTACCCTTTTGTCCAATCATAAACACGGCCAGTCAAAATATGGCTGTCAATACTTTGTTGAATCTAAGCATCAAAGTGAACAATATCCCCAGGATCTTTAGGCTTTCATTCTGAAGGCTCCTGTGTATACTCATTAAATACATGTGTATGCCTTTTCTCCAATTCATCTGTGTTTTGCAAGCTGATTTTTCAGCAAACCTTCAGAGGATGAAGGACAAGTTCCCTTGGCCTCCTCAGTGGCATAGTCTTCCTTACTGGGAAAGGGCTTGTCGTTTTTATTTTGTTCTCAGCCCCTTTTCAAAACTAGTATTGTTTTTTTTTTTTTTTGAGACGGAGTCTCTCTGTCTCCCAGGCTGGAGTGCAGTGGCACAATCTCAGCTCACTGCAAGCTCCGCCTCTCGGGTTCATGCCATTCTCTTGCCTCAGCCTCCCGAGTAGCTCGGACCACAGGTGCCCGCCACCATGACTGGCTAAGGTTTTCGTATTTTTAGTAGAGACGGGGTTTCACTGTGTTAGGCAGGATGGTCTCAATCTGCTGACCTCGTGATCTGCCCGCTTCAGCCTCCCAAAGTGCTGGGATTACAGGCATGAGCCACTGCGCCCGGCTGAAAACTAGAATTCTTTTGGGATCTCAGTTTTTTGGATAATGGGCTCCCTGAACTGGGTCTCTTTTGTCTATTTTTCCATCTTACTCTGCTTAACAAGATTACCTCAACGTTCTCTGTCAATGTCTTCTATTGTTTTTCTTCTATTTTTATGAAAAAAATTTAAGACCTGATTTTCTGTGGGAAAAATTTTTCAAAGTGGCATCCTGTTGTTTTGTAGATGCAATGCTTATCTCTGAGGGTATAGTTATACAGCTTTCTTTTCCAATGCCTTCTTCTTCGTAGTGTCCTCCAGATTTCCTTTTTTCTTCCCGTTTTGGCCTCTTTTGTGCTTCTACTGCCATACCTGGAGGTAAACACCTCTCAGCATTCACACGAAGGGCTGCCTTCGAAGGCTCTCTGCAGTGCTGAGTCACTTTAGGAAAGCCTCTGCCACAGGAAGGGTGTGCTGTCATCCAGCTGTGTATCACTTGATAAAGTTTTCTGCTGCAAACTCTAGATTTGCTTAGATACTCTGAACTCACCTTGATCGTTTTAGTGTTGACAAGATTGTCCTCAGGTCAGCTCTTACATTTAAAGCTGGGAAAAATGTTCCATTTCCTGCCTTGGAATGCTGGGAGACCTGACAGATACATACGAAGGGCTATTTTGAGTCGTGTAAAATACTAAAATGTGAGATTGGGGTTTGAGCTTAAGTAACTCCAGTGACTTTCCTGAACTTATGCATAGCTAAATATTTGTAGAATTACTTGCATATGACCTTTCCTTTTGAAGACAAATGATTCATTCTTTCATTGACTCATGCCACATCTGCGTAAACTTTTCCCTGAAATAGAGACTGAGGGCATGAGTTCCTCTTTTCCTGCTTACAGGCATTGGTTAGGGTCCAGGGAATGAGGCCAATGTTCTCTGTAGACCTTAGGTTTATCTACTACCATCGGACAATAGCTGAAAACTCTTCATACAGGATAACTGCATAACTTGTATATAAACCATATTCCTTTTCAATGTTAAAAAATTTAAGCATGAAACATTCTTATTTGTGTAAATAACAGAGTTTTCATTAACAGCTCTGGGCCTTTCTCTTCTCTTACAAAGTTATTTCCCTAAATTGGGGATTTGTAAAAATGATGGAAATGTACACATCTTCTTTCATAAGCTTGATGGCAAAACAAACGTTTTAAACTGGCCACCCTATTTGTTGTATTCATGGGACCCTGGAACCCACAGTAGCCTCGCCCACCTTTTACTCTCTAAGTTTGGAAATTAGTGGTCAATAATCCAGACGTGAAGTTCTTTGCTGTAAATGCTAAATGACATATTAAACAATACATGTAGTAACAACTAGTAATAGGAAAGCACGGATGACCAGGAGAAATGCCTGAAGTTTCCACTACAACGAAGGAGTTAAAGAATTTATTTCACAGAAAGTCATCTATGGGAAACAATAATTCTGAGAAGTGATCTAGTTCTGAGGTTTTTAACTGAGGTGACAGTGGGACTGAGTTTTTGGGTATTTTTAAAATATGTGCTTTTGGGCATTTTTGCATAAAGGGTTTATACATATTTCAACAGATTCTTAACACCAAAGTAAGATTTCCTGACCAGGTCAAACAGGCATTTTATAGACAAAATTAATGCCCAGTGTCAGAAACCTAAGCAGGGCAGAATCTGCCTGACAAGCCAGTGTTCTTCCTTGACACAACCTCACCGTGCCCAGCTCCTCATTCCTAGACACTCTGTCTACAAGGCTGACACCCTATTAGGTGTTTACATCTATTATTCTTGATCTCCCGAACATCCCCACGAGGGAGACATTAATGACCCCCACTTATTGGTGACAGCTCCAAGGTCACTTGGTGAAGGCCAGAACCACAGTCCAGGTGGCCCCAACTCAGTCCATACCAGCTCCAGGATACCTTACTTCTGTTCTCCTGCCCTAATTTAAACAGACCAGGTGACACAAGACAATGGGTTAAACACTGATTTCAACCAAAATCCACACAAACATTTGGGGTTACTATGAGGATGGAATCTACACCTTGGGCATCCAGGAGTGATTCTGATATAACCTGGATACTCAAAACTTAACATGTACTCAAAACAAAAACAAAAACAAAAAAACACAAGAAAAAAACAAAACTGGAAACGCTCCGAGGAGCCAGGCAGTCACCCAGTTCTAACTTAGTGCCCATTCCAAGTTTTGGTGTGTGCTGGGCCAGCCTTGGGGGTCTGCCTCCCCAGCTTCAGGACAGGCTGTCAGTTGTTTCTGAAGGTGCTTGAGTTGAATTTATACCAAGTCCCATCAAGGCTCAGGTGGCTCTGGCTCCAACCAGCCCTTTGTCCTACTAATCTATGAAAAAACTCTCTTCTTATTTGTTACTGGTGCTCCAGCCAACACTATGTATTAGTCTGCTTGGACTGTCATAACAACATACCATAGACTGGTGGCTAAACAACAAATTTAGTTTTCACAGTTCTGGAGGCTGGGAAGTTTAAGATCAATGTGCTAGCAAGTTAGGTTTCATTCTGAGGCCTCTTCTCTTGGCTTGTACTTGGCTCCCAGTGTGCTCGCGTGACCTCTTGATGCAGAATGTCAGGTGTCAGGGGAGAGGTACAGGTGGGCTCTCTGGTGTCTAAGGTATTATCCCCATTATGAGGGCTCCACCTTCACGACCTCAGATATCCAACACTAATTACCTCCCTGAGGCCCCATCTCCAAATACCACTGGGGGTTAGGGCCTCAGGCTATGAATTTTGGGGGAAGATACAAACATTTACTCCCAAACCACTAGCTTCCCTGAAGTCCTTGTCCTCCTCTGTCCCATCACAAAAGCGGCACGAGCACATGTGACCATGAAACTACATACTGCAGAAGGAATTCAGTCATTTAAAAGAACACCTGATTAATAACTCATTGGACAGAAAGCACATCCATCCAATTCCTCATAACCACTGGTTTTTATCTTATTTCAAGGGGACTGATTTTGATTTTTTTTTGCCTCATAATATCCCTATTTAATTCTCGTAACACCCCTTTGATGAATGGGCTCAGAATTAACCTTATTTTGTAGATAAGGAAACAAAGAAGTCTGCCTTCCTTGGTCATACTGCCGCTGGCCAGTAAAAGGAGGGCCATGCATTCCCAGAAACTCAAGTAGGCAGTTAAATTCCTAGTCAGAGGAGGTTGCGAGAAAGTTTATCTGCAATATTTTTTCCGAGTGCTCTTCCCAAAATCCTAATAAAGCTTATTTACACAATTTTCATATAATGAACAATTTCAGCATGAGAAGGATTACTAAGTTCTAGACTGAAAGGGATTCTTGAGCTGAGCATCTGGTGATGATCCTTGGTGGACAGACGAGGGTCCAGCATGGCCTCTTGCCCATTTCCAGTTTCTGCCTCTGCACTGCTCCTTAGATGGACTGTGGGTTACTAGGGTGTATCTCTGAGTTTTGCTACCTCTAAACAGCCCCTCCCCCAACAAACACACCAAAGTGATCACTCCACACTGCTGTTTAAAACACAGATCTCATTCCTGAATCACTATTAGGTTTGATGTTCATGCGTCAGCCCGGCACTTAGGACACCGTCCAGCTGGCTCCTCCCTGGGTCTCAGGCTGGGTTCTCTCTGGATCCTTATCCCCCAGCCATACCAGACAACCCCCACCCCTCCAGGTGTCCTATATACACTTTCCTGTTACCCTGCTCAAGCTGTCTCACTTTTGTGTCTCAGGACTGGAGCAAACGACTTCATACTGAAATCTCAGATAAAGCCTCCACCCTCAAAGATCAAAACTCAACGTTCCCCATCACAGACACTTGCCTGACATTGCTGTCGTCTTAATGGCTCAGAATACACACCTCAGCGTCACATTAAGAGTTTTGATTTCTTACTCTGTTACTTACTAGTTGTGTGACTTTTAGTAAGCTGCTTTACTTATCTGAACCTCATGTTCTTCATCTGGAAGATGGGAATTGTATCAGTACCAGGCCCATAGGTTTGTTCTGAGGATTAAATGAGGTTATACAATACTTTGCAGAGAGTCACTATTCAGTAAAGGTTAACTATTATTGACATCTAAACATCAATGATTGCAGACTAGTTTAATGGGTCTTTATTGTATTCACAATACTTATATTCTTAGCATTTAAAAGAAAAAATTGCTATGTTGATTTATGCTCTCCTAAATACCTAATCCCAATTTAGCTGTTATAATTTCTTTCAGTGAACATTTTTATGGCCATCTATTGTCTAGAAACTAAAACCCTACATATTAAAATACTTCCATTAACATATTATTCCATAATCTGTGAGAGATGATAAACTTGATGCAAAAGTTTGAATTAGTGACTTGGAATAGGAGTAAGTTTCCATTTTGGCTGTTCTTACACATCAACTGTGGAATAAACTCGGTTCTTGCTTTGAAAGGAAACTTGGAAGTGTGGGTATTTCCCCATTCTTTAAGAATTATTTGTTTATATTCTCCATGTTTATATTTTTTCTTGTAGTTTGTGGTCACACGAGAAAATCTATATGCTGAGACTTGTTATTTGAAAAATCTTCTGGCTATTTAATTTTCTCTTCTTAAAAATAGAATTAATGTCACACATAATTAACAGCCTGACCCATTCCTGAGTGTTGTATGAAAAATAAATGAGATGCTGTGTCTGGAAACTTAGATGTGGCTGCAATATTAAACTAGAACAAATATATCTCATTAACAAAGCAGTCAATTCCCTTTATTTTTAAAATTTTATGTACACATATGAATGATCTGTATAATGTACATTCAATATAGAAAGCTTTATATATTTGATAGTGTATAGAACATTTCACAATTACACTAATCTCTTACATAACATCTTGACATCCATTTTTAAATGTTTTTGCACAAGCTCCTCTTCGTTCAATTTGGTAAAGCCAGTTATACATACTAACGTGTACTGTGAGCTTTCAGAAGTGAATGATTGAGGATGCCAGTGAGGAGTGCAGGGACAAAACCTAATAGTCTTGGACGGTGGGGTGAGGATGGCCACGCAGACTTGATGCAGGAGAGGGAAATATTCTTTCCTGGGGGAAAGTGACTCAGCCCAATTTTTGTTGACTGTAGCTCAACCCTACAGTCATGTTAATTCAAAAAAAAAATTACAAAAACTAGGAAGAAAGTTTTGTCTTTTTGATTCACAGTTTTGTAAACAGATATAAAGGAACAAATGTGCTTACATACACCAAGAAAAAAAAATTCTTGTGTACCCACTTAGTTGATCCACAGAGTGCTTTCTTATAATGTGATACAATTAGAATCACTGACTTTTTTCCTAAAAATATATTTATAGAAAAAGGAGTAACACTGTCATGAAACCAGGAGAAAGGCAGTAAGAGTTTGCTTCAACGTATCAGCTGGAGGAATGTGGACTCGGCACTGGCCTTTCAGTGTTTATTGTCTGTTGTGAATACTTCAAGTCTGATAGCCAAGGTCGCCTGCCTCATGGTCTACGGGAGGTGGCAGGTTAGACATGACCGACGTGGATGTACCTGCAGTAAGGTAGCCAGCAACTCCAGGTCCTGCAAGAGAGAAAGGAACACACACACCTCTAGAGAGCAGAGTCAAGTGAAAGCACTGACCTTTATAAAAATGTCAGAGCCTGTTCAGGCACTCCATCACACAAAACTCATCATCTATTTCAATTACCTAAATGTGCATCCATACCTTAATCAACAGCTACATACTACCATTTTCATGTCTGCCTGTACTATAGACTAGAAATCATTTCAAAATGTATGCTGGACAGTAACACTGGTGTGGAAATATGGAAAAAATTTTCCTTCTTACATTTGGGAATCTTTCGTTTTCAATCTTTCAAAAAATTCCGAGCACTGAAAAGAACTATGTCAAATGGACAAAAATGGAAACAGACAAAAGAAACTACACTCAGCCCATCCAAAAGTCATATGTGACAAAAATTCAACATAAACACTTCTGTCAACACTCAAACTAACCTATTTTCATTTGGTGCAAAGAAATGCTATTATAACAAGTAACACCAAATGAACAAGGGTTGCTACGTACAAGGACTCTGAGAAAGAAAAGGAAGGCTCTGGACATCCATCAGTCATAGGTTAAAACAAGAATGCTACGTGAAAGGGTATTGATATTTTAGTTACATATTTCTCCCTTGATTCTGTTTCTATTGCACGAAAATGCTATACACGCCAGCATTTATCGAGATGTGTCCTATGGGCATATTAATGGCTTTAGCCCTCTAGAGTTTATTTTAAACATTGCATAAACATTTAATTACATCTCAGAAGCACTGCACAAACTAACAAGTACTTGGAAGGGACACTGTAGCGTAATACTGCATACTGAGCAATAGTTTTAGCTGAAATTGTAGGAAACAAGGCAAACAACTAAGGAACATTGAAGGGTTAGGACTAGAAAGGCGGTGGGAGTGGCATGCATTTAGCAAAACGTTTCTCTACCTGCTTCAGAGAGCTACACAGAAGTTAGCAAGCTGCCTGGCAGAGCGGATCTAAAGCCCACTCCTGAGGTGAAGGGGGCTGCTGCCAGTTAGAAGGGAAGGAGAGACACCTGAGGGGAAAAAAGAAATATAAGCAGCAAGGGAAGTTGTGAGGAAGCGCAAACAGCAGAGTAGTTTGATGAAGGTAGAAACAGGGATTGGTGGAGGACAAAAGGCTACCATTCAGATTCATCTTGTTTTTGACCTTGGAAGTACTGGTACTGTGGATGTGAAATGGCTTGCACAGATACATGGGCAGAGATGACTCAGCCTGTGTGAGCTGTAACTGAAGCCAACCAGAGTGCCCAGGTACTTGGAATGCTGTACTTATAAAAACCTTGTACTTGTAGAGCTTACAAAAAATATTTCCCCTTTTTAAGGTACTGTGGGAGCCTGCATCTATCAACTCCTGCCTTGAGCCAATCAGGATGCCAGGCCTTTCACCGTCTGCTCAGGAAAAAGGCCAGCAGGTCAACAAAGCCCCTCTAACAATGCAGTTGAGAGCTGCAGCAGCACCCTGTGATCATTTCCCACCACCTGTCCCTCTCTGAACTGTAGGCTGCAGCACCATTACTGCAAAACTATCCAGTAGGTCTCATCAAAGATATAACCCTTAACAGTAAGACCTCAAACACTCTAGACTGTGTGGTTTCTGAGCAATTCTGATTGTGGGTTCAACTTGGTTCCCATCAAAATAGTAGGTTACGAGACCAAACCACAAATGCTACATCTAGAAAGTGGATTAATGATGCAGTTCTCAAACTGTGTGCTGAGGCACCCTGGGGCATTGCTGGATATTTATTTATTCTCTTCGTGTGTGTGTGTGTGTGTGTGTGTGTGTGTGTGTGTGTGTGTATTTAACAGGTGGGGGTCTACGTTGCCTTGAACTCCTGGGCTCAAGCAACTCCCCTAAGAGCCCCCCTATCCAGGCCTCGAACTCCTAGGCTCAAGTGATTTTCCCACCCCAGCCTACTGAGTAGCTGGACTCGGCCTGTCCACATGGACTACAGGTGCCTGCCACATCATCCAGCTAACTGCTGGTTATTTTAAATTTGAAACACAGCGCCATCTGCTGACTACCATGCAAACAACTACTTTCAAGTTGTCTTGCAATTACTTCATTAATTAGGTATTTCTTTTGGCTTGAGGATGGATGAAAAAATTACTACGCTATTAAGGGCACTGTGAACTGAGAAAATGTGGGAACCTCTGAGCTAAAATCTAAATGGTGAAACGATGGGCTTGGAAGAAACCAAATTTTAGTACCATCATTTGCCTCTTTAGGAAAGGCAAATCAAAATCAATTCCTGGATAGTTCTACAAATGAAATCTGAGGTGCTCTCCCCAGGCCCCTGGCCTCTCCTTGAGGATATGTCTGGTTTCTTAGGGCTAAAAGGTGCTGCTTGGTCACTTCCATGGAATAGAGCAGTTGTGTTCTCCAGAGAAAGATGGGAAGAACAAGGGCTGCCAGGAATGGACATGTGGCAAGTTTGCACAAGGCTGTTGGACTTCAGAGAAATGAGAAAAGATGGAAAATTTACAGAGAATCCCACAAAACCGAACTGGCTACCATGATGAAGTATATATGTGAAAAGTTATCTCCAATTCTGGCTTCTAAAAGCATCTTCACCCTGGCTTCTGTTCCTTTTCCTGTTCCTTCTTTTGCTACTGATTTTCTAGGTGAGGTAATTTGAGGATTTTCACTGCTGAAATTATTTTTTATGAGGCCCTGAGACAGCACCAAGCTGTTCTAGAACCTAACAAATGGCTAAGTAATCAAGGGCCCTGGATAATGAGTAACCACAATTTATCTGCATCCACAGGAAAAATTCCACTGAGGCACCTTTAAATAAGCATTTGTCATAAAATAAAATATGCCAGGCTAGAGAAACTATGGAAATAGGCAGACTCATTTCAATTTTTCAATATTGAGTAATCCTACCTAGCTAGGACTTTAAAATTTTTACCCCAAATCTTCAGCATGTGACTGAATGACATTTACTCAGCCGCCAGAGAGAAGACAACATAGTTTTGGTCATTTTTATCTTACTTCGAAGTAGTAATTCACTCTTTATCTTTCCCCATGTCCTAAATAAAATTCACCTAACCTGCCAAACTCACCTAAAGACATCAGTTAGAAGAAAGGGTTGGTGATGTGTGTTGTCACAGCAACCCTGATTTCTTCTTTTTTTTTTCTGAGACAGAGTCTCGCTCTGTCGCCCAGGCTGGAGTGCAGTGGCGCCATCTCGGCTCACTGCAAGCTCCGCCTCCCGGGTTCACACCATTCTCCTGCCTCAGCCTCCCGAGTAGCTGGGACCACAGGCATCCGCCACTACGCCGGGCTAATTTTTTTGTATTTTTAGTAGAGATGGAGTTTCACTGTGTTAGCCAGGATGGTCTTGATCTCCTGACCTCGTGATCCGCCTGCCTCAGCCTCCCAAAGTACTGGGATTATAGGCGTGAGCCACTGTGCCTGGTCAGCAACCTTGATTTCAATGATTACAGAGGGGCTGGGTACAATCTGTATCTTCTGAAGTTTGGAAGTAGCACAGGGCACATTTTAATTAAATGCAATCCCAATTCAACACAACACTATAAATTCCTGGAGTTCCACATCATGGTATTTTACCATTATTAGAACTACATGCCCCTTTTATCAAACACATGATACACAATACATCAATGAAAAGCTCAAACACAAAAAACATTTGGCAACTCAGTGAGCACACATCAATCCAACTGGTGGTAAATTTACCTAATTTATCTCTTAATTTGCCTACATCATCTGCAGTTAGAGGAAGATATAGGGTTGACATCTTATATACTACAATTTCAGGCAGACGGCAAGAGTTAGCAGCTTTAACTCTTGAAATAGTTAGTTCATTTTTAATGTAATTTAATTAATTAATTTTTTTTGAGACAAGGTCTTGCTCTGTTGCCCAGGCTGGAGTGTGGTGGTGCGAACTCAACTCACTGTGACTTCCGCCTCCTAGGCTCAAGATAGCCTCCCGAGTAGGTGGGACTACAGGCATGCACCAACATGCCTGGCTAAATTTTTGTATTTTTCTGTAGAGACGGGGTCTTGCCGTGTTGCCTACGCTGGTCTGAAACTCGGACTCAAGCAGTCTGCCCACCTTGGCCTCCAAAATTGCTGGGATTACAGACAAAAGCCACTGTAGCCGGCAAGTTGGTCCTTTCAAATAGGACAGACTAGAGCTGACGAAAAACTCTCAAACAACCAACATCACTACAGAAGAGCATCCCAGATTGATAACATGCCCAGAGTTTCACAATTCTGGGGCCAATAATGCTTACAGCTTGTCCAGACTGTTCTACATGGACATGTCTGCAGGCTTCAGTAGTGGCCTTCTGGAAGACTCATTATCTCCAAGTCCCTTCCTGGTTGGGTTTTACACCATCTCCCCACTTGGCCAGGCCTGTACAGAACTTGCTGTCCCTTAAGCTGGCTCAGGGATGGGAAAAAATTTCTATACCCCAACTTTTCTTTTTCCCTAACCTTCGTCTAATCTCTTCACAGCCACTTTTCATATCTCATTCAAAAGCCACCCCACAGATCCAATAAAAGGAAAGGCAAGAAGCTTTTTACTGCCTATACCTTTTCCCTATAGTTACTAGAGCATGTGGATGGGGGTGAGGACCAAATGAAGTCCAGGTTTCTGAAGATAAACCCCTATTTCTTCTGGATTCTAACCACAGACCTTTTAAAGGTTCACACTCTAAGTCAAGGACACATGTTTTTTATTTCATCAAGTCAAAGAATGATAGATAAGACAGAACAAAAGAATTAGAACAAGCTTTCCTATAGAGAAGCTTATAACAGACTTATTACTATTCTTCAGGGCCAATTTACTCTTAGTTAAGAAAATTAAGGCTGACCAGGTACAGTGGCTCACGCCTGTAATCCCAGGACTTTGGGAGTATGAGGCGGGTGGATCATTTGAGGTCAGGAGTCCGAGACCAGCCTGGCCAACATGGCAAAACCCCATCTCTACTAAAAATACAAAAATTAGCCAGGCATGGTGGTGCATACCTGTAATCCCAGCTACTTGGGAGGCTGAGGCAGGAGAATCACTTGAACCCAGGAGGCAAAGGTTGCAGTGAGCTGAGATCATGCTGCAGCACTCCAGCCTGGGCAACAGAGCAAGACTCCATCTCAAAAAAAAAAAAAAAAGGCGGGAGTGCTGGCTCAAGCCTGTAATCCCAACACTTTGGGAGGCCAAAGTGGGCAGATCACCTGAGGTCAGGAGTTTGAGACCAGCCTTTACTAAAAATACAAAAATTCGCCAGGCATGGTGGTGCATGCCTATCATCCCAAATACTTGGGAAGCTGAGGCAGGAGAATGGCTTGAACCTGGGAAGCAGAGGTTTCAGTGAGCCGAGATTGCACCATTGCACTCCAGCCTGGGTGACAGAGCGAGACTCCATCGCAGAAAAGAAAAGAAAAAAAAAAAAAAAAAAAAAAAGAGGCCAGGTGTGGTGGCTCACGCCTGTAATCCCAGCACTTTGGGAGGCCGTGGTGGGTGGATCACCTGAAGCCAGGAGTTCAAGACCAGCAGGGCTAACATGGCAAAATCCCATCTTTACTAAAAATAATAATGATAATAATAATTACAAAAATTAGCTGGGTATGCTGGGGCAAGCCTGTAATCCCAGCTACTTGGGAAACTGAAGCAGGAGAATCACTTGACTACAGGGAGCAGAGGTTGCAGTGAGCTGAGGTCGCAACACTGCACTCCAGCCTGGGTGAGAGAGTAAGACTGTCTCAAAAAAATAAATAATAAAAATAAGGCAGATTTTTTTATTTTCAATCATACCATCCTTATACACAAAGTAATGAATGTAATGCCATGAAAATGTGGTATGTAAATTTTTGGACAGAGGCTAAAGAGGTAAAGTTTTTATAGTGCCTATAAGAACAAACTCCTACTTAGAAGCTATAGTTTTAACACCAAATCTGAAGAGAGATATGGGATAGACTAAGACCACGGTCTAGGTATTTTTCTCCATAGATATGAGGGACAGGGGATGGAAAAGTTAAAATAAAAACCTATGACACTGTTCTGAACAGGACAGACCTGCAGCCAAAGCACTGCATGTTTATACATTTTAGGACTCTGTTCCAACTTTAGGATTGTCAATATTAAAGTGGTTATGGTGAAGAAAAAAAGTGTCACACTAAGTTTAAAATTAAAACCAGGTAAAACTTCCTCCAAAGCCCCTAGTTTTGAATATTCCAGATTGAGTCTTCATGATTTTATAAACTTCTATACTAGCAATCAAGATTAAAACAATTACAATGGTTTAGAAACCCTGGGTGATAATTTTTTCTCTTAGTTTATCTCTGTCATCTTTGGTTAGGAGAGAATGCAGGGCTGACATCTTTTTATATACTACAATTTCAGGCAGACAGCAAGAACCGCCTCATATTCCTAAGGTTAATTTCAAATTAAAAACTTTTATACCAGACAAGATACTGCCTCTTTAGCATTCAGCAATAGTCTGACTTTCTTATGTTGAAGCCTATATGAAAATGACTATTCTAAAATTATGCAATTAGTGTCTCAAACAAATGTTCTGAGTTTTAAACATAGTATCCTTTGAAACCAAAGCAGTAAAACATCCTTTCATTCCTATATATCCCACCCCCATAAAAGGACACACCCTAAATATTTAGCAAAACCATAAACAAATCACTGGAAACTTAGGAGAATATCTTTTTTTGAGGCGGAATCTCCCTCTGTCGCCCAGGCTGGAGTGCAGTAGCACCATCTGGGCTCACTGCAAGGCTCTGCCTCCCAGGTTCACGCCATTCTCCTGCCTCAGCCTCACGAGTAGCTGGGACAAAAGGCACCTGCCACCACACCTGGCTAATTTTTTGTATTTTTAGTAGAGATGGGAGTTTCACCGTGTTAG
The DNA here is from genome assembly GCF_002776525.5 of Piliocolobus tephrosceles. Lineage (NCBI taxonomy): Eukaryota > Metazoa > Chordata > Mammalia > Primates > Cercopithecidae > Piliocolobus > Piliocolobus tephrosceles. The sequence goes on along the minus strand of NC_045435.1, from coordinate 155,027,406 downwards.
ACAGGATGGTCTCAATCTCCTGACCTTGTGATCCGCCCGCCTCGGCTTCCCAAAGTGCTGGGATTACAGGCCACTGCGCCCAGTCAAGAATATCTTTTATATACAATTATACATATTTGGAGTTTTAATCTGTTATTCTGACAGATATGGAATGATGATATCATGTTTCTGATACTGATATTCCTTAGCAGATATTTATTCATTCTCTTTCCAAGATAAATACTTTAATACAGACATGCTCCAAATATATTCTATGACCCAATTAACTGGATCAAAACTGAACAAAATACATGCTTTAGTCAGTACCTATTCAACACAACAACAGTTTGCATGCTATATAAGGCTAAAACCAGAGGTCTACATGCTCATAGCACCTCCAAGAAAGGTCAGCCAGTAGCCTAAGAAACACTCTAAACACAATTTTAAGTCTATTTAAGGCAAAAGAAAGGTCCAAGTGGCTTCTGCCAGGTGTCTTATGATAACCAATTAGGTATGGCTTACCTGTGAGGTATCCTGCTGTTTGTGACTCAGAAATGAACAAATCATGTTTCTGATCTTTGAAGGCACTCCAGACTGAAGAACGACACAGGATTTCATTCACCTAGGGAAGTAAAACAAGCCCTTTGAACATAAAATCAAGGGCTGGATGTTGGAAGACAAAAAGAAAAACCAACTTTCAAAGCAACAAGGAAGAAGGCCAGTGAGGAAAGACTCAAATATGGAGCAAGAACTAGCATTCATCAAACACGCCATAGCAGGCACTGTGCCAGACACATCTCATTAAGGCAGACCCAAAGAAGTCCTCGAGTCAGCCGTCCCGCTAAAGCTGGACTCTATTATTTGAACCTACAATTACTGACTTATATGTAATTCAAGGAGGAAGATTCCTATGCAGAGTATTTTCTTGTGACAGTAACAGCTGACAGTGTATGGGCTGATGAGCTATTCTCAAGGAAGGAGTTTGGGGAGAAGATACTGCCAAATTGAGCTAAAACTTAAAGCAGTCTTTCAAATTATGAGCTGTGACCTAAAGACGTTTATGAAACAACCAGGAGGGTTATGAACAGCATGCTTGAAAAAATAAAACTGGTTAATATAGAAAGCATCAGAGTATCAGAAGTAAAATAGGTACATATATGTACTTGAAATACATACACGAGTATAAATAATATATGTGTGGGAATATGCACTAAACTAAGATGAACAATATTTCTGGGTGACAAAACATTCAGGAAATACCAACTTAGTGAATATCTTTTGCACATCAATGTTCATATCAAATATTTTACTGAGCACCTCTTATGTGGTAGGCACAGTGAACACAAAGATGAGAAAGACAGTCTCTGAAGTGCTTACAATCTAGTAGGGGAGACAAAGTCAAATAATTCCGTGGTAAGAATTAAAGCAGGGTTATACAAGGGGACCGTGTGAGTCCAAGGAAAGGGGCACCTGCTCCAACCTTGGAAAGAAGCAATAGTGGAAGTGATTAGTTGTAAAGCTGGTAGGGGGGGTTCCTATTTAGAAACTACTATACCTCTTTCCTACCCTCCCTAGGGTGCAGAAAGTGAGTGTCAGGATTACTTTGCTAATTTCATTACCAGGAATCCTGAGGCAAGTCAAGAACAAGACAACTGCCTACAAGTGGTACGCAGGAGAGCCTCTGCTTGGCGTTCAGAACACTCATAGGCAAAAACCAAGAAAATACTTTTTAAAACACACCAGTTAATGACTGCAGCAATACGTGCTGCTTCTCTTCTTTAATATCATTTTAAATCATTTAAATGATCATATCGACAGAATGACAATGGCATGAAAAATATTTCTTTACTTGAAACATACAAATCCAGTAAATTCACTACAGGAAAGCTATAGCTGAAGTCAGTTAAAACCTGTAGAAGATTAGCAGAGGAAATAACCCAAATGTCCAACAGATGAATGGATAAGCAAATTGGAGCATTACACACAATGACATATTTAGACATAAAAATGAAGCAGATAACATGGATGCTGCTTAAAAACATGCTCAGTGACAAGACAGTCACAAAGGGTCACATGTGGATGATTCTATTTATATGAAATACACAGAAGAGGTAAATCCAGAGACAGAAAACAGACTGGTGGGTGCCAAAGGTTGGGGGAAGGAAGAAAGGGAGAGTAGCTGCTGAATGGGTACAGAGGTAATGAAAATATTTTGGAACTAGATACAGTGGAATTTGCACAACACTGTTAATGTCCTAAATGCCAATTAACTATTTACCATAAAATGGTTAAGTTTATGCTATGTAAATTTCATGTCAATCAAAATGAGCATTAGTAGATGGGGCTATATAGTAACAATGAATGAGGAACTCCTTAGAGGCAATAATAAAAATAAAACTGAGGAGGAAAATTAAATTACTGAACAGGCCTGAAGTCAGCAAATACATGCAGCTGAAATACACTAATACACACAGGAAAAGTGAAGTCACAACAAAAGAAAAAAAAAACCCAACACTTTATAAGCACCAGCAAGAAAGGAAATGAAAACAAAAATGATGTTCTACATCTTTTAAAATAGCATTATGGGATGGTTAATGAATTTTGTTATCACTACTCATGAATAACTCCTAGAGCTGAAAGTTAAGCAGCACTAAATGCTGCATATTCCGTGCTAAAGGTTTCCAGCATTTTTCTTCCTGAAGTGTACAACATGCCATCACTATCCAGGAGAATCTTCTTGAATACTGAGTGTATGGTTTATGCTTTTTCATCAGTTATGAGGCAGGTATGCAAGTCCATCCTTGGGCTGTGGATCCTCTCCAGTTACAGCCAACAGAACCGTATCTGTAAGTGGAACTCGAACACAGGTTCGTGGATCATCCACAGCCAAGACCCTCGCTTTTAGAAAATCAAAAGTTGCCTCTATGCAGACTCACCTGTTCTCCATACTGCAAACTTCGAGTCATTGCCTTGAGAGCTTTAACAATCTGAGCCTTAGTGGCTGCTGGGCTGTCCAGGTTTTCAAGACCAATCCCTTCGAGTAATTTTAAGAGGTATGGAACCAAATCTGCTTTCAGGGCCTAGAAAAAATATTAAGCATATATAAACACACAGAAAAAATGCAAATCATCCACTGAAGAAATAATTTTACCCCCAGGACCAAACCTGGAAGGCAGCCTGTGCACCATTATTTTAATGCCATACACAGGCTTAAGTATCTAATGATATTTTTATTTAATGAGATCTTATTCTGTGCCATCAACCATCCTAAATGCTATACATCAATTATTTTATTCAATTAGCACAAAGGGTAAAACAGTAAAAAAACATGTTCATAATCACAGAGCTGGGCAGTACTAAAATATGTATCTGGAGCCAGAAAATATAGAACCTGAGCTGGTAGCTCCTGTACTGGGCTGCCTGCCCTAGTAACACTGTACTAACAGGCAACGATCTCTGAAATATGTTAGTATATTTTCATATTTTCTTCAAACATCAATCTTTGTGGTCATTGTATATTTCATATCAGCCTAATAAAAGCTGAATAATAATCTAGTATCACAATTTTCACTATCCATTTTGAAACTCAGAGGGAATAGGTAGAAATAAGACACTTAGTGAGTGCACCTCTTTTTTCAGGGACTATTCTCATAACAACCCTGCGAGATGTCATAACCTTATCTTACAGATGAGAAATCTGAGCATTTTAAGGTTAAATATCACGTCTGAGGTCAGAAAGCCAGTAAGTGGTAGTACCAGCTCATGTTCTTTCCTACATATCAAACTCCTCAAGCCAATCATAAGTCTGAACCTCAGAGCATCCAATACCTCTTTGAGATATACCCAACAGCTCTGCTTGCCTCAATGAGGGTCCAGCGGGTAAGGCTGAGGAGCTGGGAGAATGGGAAGTCCAGATAATAAAGATGCAGGGCCTTATATTCTGTCTAAGGATACCAGATATCACTTAGTCATCTGGCAGGTAATGAGAAACCACTGAATGGTTTTTAAGATGAAGAATGGCTCAGTTATATTTCAGAATTCTATTTAAACACTTTATTATTTTTTATCATATTTATGGGAAATAAAGTGATGTTATGACACATGCATACAATGCAGAATAATTAAATCAAGCTAATCAGCATATCTTCCATTACAAATACTTATTTTTTTTGTGGAAACATTTAAAATCTACTCTTACCAATTTTGAAATATACAATGTATTATTAACTATAGTCACCATACTGCACAATAGATCTTAAAAGCCTTATTCTTCCTAACAGAAACTTTGTACTTTTTGACCAGCTTTTTCCCATTCTCCCCACCCCCAGCCTCTAGTAATCACCATTCTACTCTCTGTTTCTATGAGTCTGATTGTTTTAGACTCCACTTAAAGGTCAGATCATGTGGTATTTGTTCTTTGAGTTACATTTTAGAAAGATCGTTTTCGTAAGTTTTAAAATTTATTGCATGTTTTTTGTTCTTTCAACATCTATCTACATGGATATCCATGAAGTCCAGTTTTCATTAGGTGGACAGTCTCTTTGAAAAAGGCATTATCTTGGCATGTTTCTTAAACACGACTTAAGAAACAAAGGAATAAATAAACAATGAATTTTTCCAAAGAGGATGAAGCACATTTTACAAATCAAGCTAAGTAAGCTAAGCTAAGCTAATTGCACAATGGATAGCCAAGATTTAAATTTTATACACCATAAAAGTACTTCGAGTCGGTAAGACTGTTGGCAGCTGGCCCCATTTTTCTGTGTGTCTCTATATACACACACCAATATACATGTATATATGCATACACATATACACACACATATTATATACACTGTATGTGTATGTATATATAAGATATAAAATTGTGTATACACAAACTCACAAGTTAACTCTCACCAACCTTAAGTCAAGGAAACCAAATCAGTACCAAATCAGTAAAAATCTATTTGGTATGTTTGCTTTCCTAAAATAGTGCTAAATCTAGAAAGTCACTTACTTGTGCTACTAATTCACTCTGCTCCTTCTGAAACATTCGATTAATTGCTTCGCAGGCTAGACCAACAGTATCTGCTCGCTTTTTCATTCCATTCATCAGTGGGCCAATGGTCTCTAAAGATGCCATGGCTCGAACACACAGCTAAGTGCCCAAAAGAGATGGTTACTTGTAGAGTAACAATATTTATATAACATAGTAAATACTATAACAAAATAAGTAAATACGTAAAAAAGAATCCCTTTCAGTTTAACAATGAACTGAACCAAAATTTAATCTATTAATTATATCATCTAAACTGGTATTTATCAAAACTGATTTGATAAATACCAGTTTTGATAAACTCAGAGCTAATAAAATACCATGTGGTTCGTGTATGCAAAAAGACACATGGCAGAAAGGGGATTTACATAACACTACAACTTAGTCAAGAAGGGAGCGCAGATAAATTCTATAAGCTACTAAGTGATTCATCAATACCTCATTTTCAGACAAGGCATGGATAACCCGAATGGCACTCTTAGGAATGGCATTGTTCCTATGATTCATTGCCTGGATAACTTTGGGAAGATGGCCCAATGGCGGGACCTGATCTGCCAGCTGAGGCTGTGCACTGAAGAGACACACTGTTGCCATTGTCAAGGTTTCCAGAGTTTCTCCCTGCAGGTGTAAAACAAAAATAAATCAACTATAAAACACTCACAGTCCTAAATATCCAAGGTAATGTATTTGGTATTCAAAACTAGGGATTCAAAAGTTCTAAGTCCTGATACTTAAAAACAGACTCACGAATCTGAAGAGAACAACGAACTTCCCATTTTCTTTGATAAAAGGCATGAATCCAAAGGACTTTAAGAATGTGCTATTTTAATATAAGCAAGATTTCACTAGGTTAGATATACTTAATTTCTACTGCAGGTTTAAGAGATCATGTCCCAAATGATACTACTAGAAATTTTTAGACCATGTTGCAGGTATGTTAGTGTCAGAACAATAATCCAGAAGAATGCAGAACTAGTGACATGTTTTCCCCAGTTTCATTAAAAATCCTACTATTTAACATGTCTGGCTCCCACAAAGCACTTTCTATTGTGGATAACGGATTGGAAAGACCTTCAGCTTATACCACTAGATGCACACATCCAGAACCATAATAAAATGCATCTTATATTAACATTAAAATTGGGATGTGTCCAAAAAGAAAGGTGACATAGGAGGAAACTGCTATGTGCTTTCCCTAAGTTTTAGCTTCTGAGGACTGCATTTTCCAAGCAAACTATGTATGTTGTAAAAATCCTGTTAGAGGAATATGACTACGGAAAGTAGCACTGGTAAATACTTGGCAAGCTAATCATGTTTCTAAAATATGTTTTACTAAGCTAATGATAACAACTAATAATTTCTAAGCACTTGAAATGTGCCAGACATTATGTTAAGTATTCTATATATATTAACTCATTAGAACCTCAGCCTCAGAGACAGGTGCTATGATTATTCTATAAACGCAGCAACTGAGGCAGAGTCATGAGGTATTGCCCAAGGTCACAGAGCTGGTCAGTGGTATGGCTGGGACCATCTAATAACACAACTCAGGCTCTTAATCACCTTATTCTGTAGCCAGGCTGTTTAATTCAACAACAATCATGTAGGTCAATTGTCTTCCATCTCAACAAAATCTTAAAACTTCTGAAAACAAAAAAGACTTTGAAAAACAAAATCTTACATACTATCAGGGTATTTGGCTTGCCAAACCAAGAACAAAGCTACCTTTTCACTCACTCCTGCTTCCCAGGTAGCCTCAGCCACAGATACAGGATTCAACCACATAGTTACTACTCTTCTGTCAATTTCTTTGACTAGGGTTATCCCTGCCATACACACAAAGTAGAGTGTAGCACATGCCCAAGCAGAACACACTCTCAGAGGAACACTGAACACTTAGGTTTCTCCTTAAAATTACATTTTCATTAGAAATGGACAGTAAAAACCTTCTTTTAGGGCTTCCGCAATTTTTAGAAATAGCATCCTCTCAATATAGATATCTTTAACTTTGGTTCATAAACATACTAAAGAGCTTCACTTTTGAACATGGCAAAAAATGATCGAGGGGCATATATGAATTTAAATGTGGCTGCTACACTGAAAGAGCTGGCCAGTTCCTAATTCATGGTCTTTGTGAATAAGGTTGTAAGAGAAACACCAGTCTAGTTAGCAAAGTCTTTGAAATGTTTTGCTGATGACTGAAGCTTACATGAGGATTGTTCTTCTCTAGGAGCTCAGTTAATTTTTCTAACAGTGCAATAAGAAATTCTCTAGGCTTTCTTAGAACCCAGGCTGGTTGTGCAATAAAGATCCTCAAGAAGACTCCTCCAACAGCAAGTTCACCCTCTGCTTCTCCAAACACCACAGCAAAATCTTCAGGTAACTTTAAATAGAGAAAGAACCACAGTCAAGGCACTTAATAATCTTGAAGCTAGAAATGCACACCATATTAAAGAATTGTTTATAATGTTAATCAGTCCACAAATAGCCATTAATGTAATCAAATTGTGAATTTTTTCTTAATAAAGTTCAGAAAGGGTGCTCTTCTTACTAACTTCAAAAGTAAGTATTCCAATTTTTACGTTTGAAGCCTTATTTTCCAGGGGAATACCTAAGACTCTTAATGACAAAGTAGTTATAGGTTGGCATTAAACTGACTCAGTAGAAAGTTAAAACAACTAAATCAACAGAAAATAAGATGTAAAATAAAAGCATATTTTACCTTCCAGTTTGCCTCAGGGTTGTCCTGCTGATTTTTAAAGTGCCTTGGGGAAAAAAAGGGATGAATACCAAACTTCAGTCACAAAATACATTTTCATTAACCTTTATAGCATAAGTTTTAGAGGTGATAGGCACAGTAAGAAATGTTTGCCCTTCCCAGTGATTTTATTTAAAGGCTATAAATTATTACCTTTGTTTTTACTTACTCTAGCATCATTTCCCTAACTGTTGTGGACACTTTATCTCTGGAATTATCATTCCAAATTAACTCAGGATTTTCATGAGTTCCTTCAAAAATATGTACAGCAGCTTCAGGATTGTCTCTCATAGCATCCATGAAAACACTTGGTAGAAATTTCATTAACATGATTCGAACCTATAGGAGGAGGTTTGAGAATGCAAAAGACACCTATTGGAAACATCTCAATATTTTGTTTGTATTTTGCTAATAAGATAGACTTATGTGGGCCATAACCATTACCTAAAAGTTCTGAAGTGAAAAAGATAATCCTCGGTTTATGCAAAGGTACCTTTAAATAAGACTCAGTACGACCTGATTCTACTTACCTATCAAGTTTCATTTTCTCTGTTCTGCCATGGTGACCAAAAAAAAAGTTTCATTTTTACCCCCTGCCTCAGTATCACTAGTATGGTAAAGTTCCCAGAGCACACCTCATAGGTCTTGCCTTACCTATGCAGAACGCCCTTAGCCAGGCCTGTCCCTTCCAACTCTCCCTTATAGCCCCTGCCCGCACAAACTATTTTTTCTCATTCTACCTCTGTCTTACAAGTATTTTCTAGTGCATTTATTTTGTTGCATGTTTTATGTTATACTGTGTGTTTTTCCAAGAAAGGATTTAAAATGCAGCTTCTAAAAAATACATCTAGCATATACATACAGACAAAATGAAAATTAGTGCGAGGCATGGAGCAAAGGGAAAAATGAGGGTTGGGAAAGTGTTTTTCCTTCAGGTCATCATGTTTATCTCTTCTCTGGGTTAGAGGCTCACATCTTATCTTATGGAAACCCTCTATGCCCAATCTTTCTTACTCATTGTTTGTATTCTCAGCCCTTGACACATAACATATGCTTAAATACTTGAATAAATGAAGACTAATATGAAGTCAGTACACAAAAGAAACATAAAAAGCTCCATAACTGCTGGAGATATACTACAAATTTAGCTCTGAATTTCCTAGCAGCCAATGAGCGGAATTTCAGTTACATAACAGAACACCCACAAAATAAAATCATGTCAGTTGCTTCAGAGACACCCAACTATTTCTGGAGGAAAAAAGCAATTTCTCCTGGGGTTCCCATGGAAGGGCATTTGTTATATATTAAATAAAACCACCAAGGTGAACTCAACAAGAGGTTTCACAGGCTTATTTCTTCCTATATTCCCCATGATGAGAGTATTGTGCTGCAATATAATTAAACTCTACAGAGGACAAGAGAAGGTAGAGAAAGTAATTAAGTATGTCCTTCTTGGAGCTGATGAGCTCCCTGAATGTAAGAACAATGCTTGACCTGCTCACTGTGGTATATCTGCCCCTAGTAGCTCATTCTCACAAAGACCAGAGAAATACATGCCAAAGAAGCACCTAAAAGTTAGAGCAGGATTTAAAGGCCATTTATTTAAATTTTTTCACTGTGGAGCTGAAGACAGACAAGTTACCCAGAGTCATTAAGTCAGTGATCTGTGACTCATAACGCAAGAGTTTTGCTCAGAACATTATGCTGCCATCTTGCTATACCAGGCCAATTACTTCACCTTTAATACAACTGCTTATTGTTGTTTTTAATCTTTTTTTTTTTTAGATAGGATCTCACTCTGTCACCAGGCTGGTATGCAGTGGCTTGATCATAGCTCACTGCAGCCTCAAACTCCTGGGCTTAAGTAATCCTCCCTCCTTAGCCTCCTGAGTAGCTAAGATTACAGGTGCACTACCATGCTTGGCTAATTTCTAACTTTTTTTTTTTTTTTTTTTTAAGAGATAGAGTCTCTCTACCTCACCCAGGTTGGTCTTGAACTCCTGGCCTTAAGTAATCCTCCTGCCTCAGCCTCCTGAATAGCTGGGATTAGAGGCATGAGTCACTGTGCCCGACTGTTGTGTTTAAGGTTTTTAACAAAATCCTCTTCTGAAACATACTTAGCTGTCTAATAAGAATCACTGTTGAAATCATTCTACATAAATTTTAGGGCAGAAATATCTGATATGTCTTAACAGATTTCATTATATACTAGTATTTTAAAAAATTCCTAATAACTAAACTGTTTTAAAATATTTTATAGCTTGAAACAAAAATTTAAATTTTTATGGCAAGCAAACTAAATTTGAAGTAATAACCTTTTTAGAAGTGAACTATATGCTCGTAATAAGCTGTATTTGTTAGTGACTGCTATAGAAATCGTCTGTTGACCAGTTGGGTGAATTTAAAATGTCTTATATAAGAGCTATATTTATGAGTCTTAACAAGTTGATACGAAAGCAAACTTTAATTGTACTTAGGATAACTGTCTTAACATGAGTCCTTTCATTTCTAAGTTTACTTAATCTAACCTACTGTCATCTGATACTTTTTTAAAAAGGCACATTATTTGACCAGCTGTACAAAATCAAGTCTCTTCCTATCATATTTCTGAGAATGCTTTAGTATTCTAATTTAATTCAATTTAATGCATGACTCAAGTCTATCATCAGTAAAAAGCAGTATTAAAGCTAAGTTTACCAGGATGTTTAAAGCATTTCAAATGCTAAGAACTACGTAAGTTTATTACTCACTGGTATGCATACTATTAAACATTTGAGCAAAAAACTTACATAAGGCAAATACTGTGACCATAAACCTTCAGTTATGTTCAGGTTACTCAGCTATTCTATAACAGGGGTTGGCAAACAAGGGGTTACATCTGGCCTGCCATCTATTTTTGTATATAAAGTTTTGTTGGAACACAGCCACATCCATTTGTTCATTTACTGTCCATGGCTATTTTCCTGTCACAAAAGAAGAGCTCAATTTTTGTAACAGAGATCACATGTCCCACAAAGGATAGAATATTGACTATATGGTCCCCTAATATGGTTTGGCTGTGTCACCACCCAAATGTCATCTTGAATTTCCACATGTTGTGGGAGGGACTTGGAGGGAGGTGACTGAATCACAGGGGCAGGTCTTTCTCGTGCTGTTTTGTTCTCATGATAGTAAGTCTCAAGGGATCTGAGGGTTTTTAAAAGGGAGGTTTCCCTACACAGTCGCTCCTCTCTTGTCTGCTGCCATGTGAGATGTGTCTTTCACCTTCTGCCATGATTGTGAGGGCTTCCCAGCCACGTGCAGATGTTAAGTCCAATAAACCTTTCTTTTGTAAATTGCCCAGTGTCGGGTATGTGTTTATCAGCAGCATGAAAATGGACTAACACACCCTTTATAGAAAAAGTTTACTGGCCTGCCCCTACCTCACACCATGGATAAAAATTAACTCAAATGGATCAAAAACATAAACCTAAGAGCTAATACTATAACACTGAAGAGAAAACATAGCCACAAATCTTTGTAACCTTGGATTAGGCAATGGTTTCTTAGATACGACATCAAAAGAACAAGCCTAACTAAAAAGAAACTGGACCTCCTCAAAATTAAAAATTTTCGTGCTCCAAGAAAGTGGAGAAACAATCAGGAAAATGTGAAAAAATATTTGAAAATCGTATCTATAATAAGGGACTAGTATCTAAAACATATAAAGAACAATTACAACTCAATAATAAAAAGATAAATAATCTCAATTTAAAAATCAGTGAAGGATGTAAATAAACATTTCTCTTAAAAAGTTGTACAAATGGCCAATAAGCACATGAAAACATTAGCCACCAGGGAAATGCAGATCAAAACCATGATGTAACACATCATACCTACTAGGATGGTTGTCATAAAAGATATAACAAGTGTTAGAGAAGAAGATGATAAATACATTGCTAGGGGAATGTAAAATGGTATTGCCACTTTGGAAAACAATCTGACAATTCCTCAAAAGGTTTAATATTATCATATGACTCAAATTCCACTCCTAATAAAAACACATGTCCACACAAAAACCTGTATACAGATGTTCACAGTAGTGTAATTTAGCAGAGCCAAAACGAAGAAACAATCCATGTGTCCATTGAGATAAATGGATACCAAAACATGGAATACTATTTGGCAATAAAAATAAATTTACTAATACTTGCTACAACATAGATGAAAACATTAAGTGACAGAAGTCAGTCACAAAAGACCATATATAGCATGATTCCATTTATATAAAATGCCTAGCATTTGGCAAATCTATACAGAAGGAAGTAGATTAGTGGTTGTCAGGTGCTAGGGGAAAGGGACAATGGGGAGTGACTACTAATAGAAATAGGGTTTCTTTTTGGGTTGATGAAAATCAAACCTAAAATTGATTATGGTTGCTCAATCTGTGAATATACTAAAAATCACTGAATTGTACACTAGGTATGTGTGAACTGTATGGTATGTCAATGATATTAATAGCTCAAGAAAACTGTTACCAAAAAAGAAAAAAAAATTTTGGCCAGACACAGTGGCTCACCCTGCAATTCTAGCACTTTTGGAGGCCAAGGCGGGTGGATCACTTGAGCTCAGGAGTTTGCGATCAGCCTGGGCAACATGGCCAAACCTTTCCACCTCTACAAAAAATACAAAAATTAGCCAGGTGTAGTGGTACATGCCTGTAGTGCCAGCTACTTGGGAGGCTGAGATGGGAGGATGGCTTGAGTCTGGGAGACAGGTTGCAGTGGGCTGAGATTGCACCACTGCACTTGCAGCCTGGGTGACAGAGCCAGACTGTCTGAAAAACAAAAAAATTTACTGACCACAGTTCTAGAATAGAATCTCTTGCAATTAAGGCGTTGATACTTGTGTTTTTTCTATACAGAAAGTTTAAGTGTAAAAATAGTCAGCTTGATAAAATTTGTTCCGCACATATTTCAAAGGTCAGAAATATAACCAAAGGGCTCAGTCGATTCCAGTACATATTTAAGCATCTAAAACACTATTGAAAAAATAACTAATATTAGATATTGCAGTTATGTGCTACATAGCTCTAGCTTTAAGAAAATTCAATATTAAATATTAACTATTTTATAGACCCTCCTGTAGGCTTCCAAATGTAATCTCCCTTGTCTCATCAACCCTGCTGAAGACTGTGAACTTATTACTAAAGTAAAACTGTTTCAGGTCCTGTGATAGATTCTCAATATCTAGACTGAGAGATCAAGCAAGAAAACAACAACTGAATCCAATTTGTTTTATTAATGTAAAAAGTGTTTAATTAGCCTTGGCCTTTCTTATTTTTTCAAACTGAACTTTACATGGAGACACAATGTGTACAAGGGAAGCCACCCTGGCTTTAGATAGAGGTAGGGGACCTTAGCTCTCCCCCCCCCCCCCCACTTACCCAAAGTGCCTTTGTGGACTTGCTTGAATAATGATGCCTAAATATCAGTCCTAATAGACTTCAAAAGAATCACTTTGGAAGCATGTTAAGAATGGAGACTCCTGGGCCCCACCCTAGATCTACTGAATCAGACTCTGCAAGTAGGACTCCTGAGCCTTTATTTCATGGTTCCCCTATGACTCTAAGGTGCTGCTTTGTGGTCAGGCACAGAGGATTCTTCAGTGAGTACTACTTGTGAAACTGACTTGGTAACAAAATAAAGGGACATGGATACCACTTGCACCTGAATGAAATTCTATTCCGAACTATTGTTTTAACAGGTTCCTGCTCTTCAAACTGGACCATGGATCCAGAGATCATCTGGTTATCTCCAGATTTGGGATAGAAGATCTCCCTGAAGAGTTGGAAGCCAGAGGTGCTGTTACACTCATGTCCCTATATGAATTCACTGCTGAGGGTGGCATGCCCTTAATAATTCAGGTGTGGAATATAAAAGACACAAACCACCATCTCCTTCACTAGTTATTTCCACAGGCCAATCCTTGAAGTGTGAAAGTCTAACCTATTTTCTGTCATAGTCTTGATATACTTTTTGTTCTCTCTTTGAGGGAGATGAACAGTTTATCATCATAATCCAAACATTCTCTTAAGACTTTTCAATTCCAGTACAGGCTGCCCTGACTCTAGTTTTCTCAAACAGTAATATATAAGAACAATTTCTGGAATGTCAATTTTCCAACTTTCACATCACATCATTTCCTTATCCTCACCATCTCAGATTTTACTAAACTTCTTGAAATCAGTATCAAAGTAACAAAGCTTTAATAATTAATTTCCTTTCAAGAGCTTATTTTGTGCCTACCTTTGGACCTATTAGTTTATCTGCCGTCATTTTGGCAAAAAGTTCTGCTGTCTGGGCTCGAACCTGTGGATGTGTTGAATTGCAGAACATATCCAGTAAATAGATCAAAGCACCTATGAAGGAAAAAGAGAATTAGTGCTTATAAAGAATTTGACTTTTCTAATCAGAATTCATTTTCAACCATATTTCAACTCAATGTAGTTTTTAAAAACTAAACATTCTAAAGCATTCTTCTAGTTTATCAGGCTGTAAAATGCAGCTCAAAATAAGTTTCATTATACTGTACATGACTAGCTAAGAAAGCACTCTATACATTACCCTTTGCCATTGCTTCTTTGATTATTTTTGTACTTGATGTCAAAGCATAAAGAGTTTCCAGAACAAGCTGACGACCTGCAGAGTAAAAGACATTTCAAGGAATGCATCATCAGGTTAGCTTCTATTTACTTGGCACCAGCTCTGTGCCAGGCACTTAACTAGATGTTCTACACAGGATGTCATATTTAATCTTCATAATAACCAGTGAGACAGGTATTTTCATGGCCATGTTATCAGTGAGGAAGCTGAGGTCCAGTTTAACCTGCCCAAGGTCTCACAGCTAGTAAGTGGTATAGCTGAGTTTTGTATGCAGGTCTGACTGACTCCAAAGTCCATACTCATAACCACTATAAAACCCTGTCTTCCTACCTCACTGTTCACTGCACATCCAAAAATCTTCTAATTTCCTGACACCCAGAGGACACTCTAATCAGGCATCAAAGATTTTTACCTGGTGCTACTGTCTTGAGGGAAAAAGTAGGAAGCAGCAGTTTTAAGACCGGGTTCCATTCTAAGACATAATTGCATCCTTCTGGACAAAGCCTGTGTGCCTCTCACCCAGCCACTACCATATTATATGCAAGTATAGCTTACTGGACTTAACTCTTCTAGAGTCAAATGGGAATGACAGACAGGCAGCCAAACGAATAAAGTGTTGGCAAATAAGGTAGAGGCTGCAAAGTATTAGGCTGACATGAAAACAACAAGAACAGTAACAATGTACCTTAGCAAACAGAGTAAGATAATTTAGTCTGAAATCTGAATGATAGAGAGTAGGCTAAAATATCTGGATGCCAGCTATTTTCCCTATAAGATTAAAATATTGACTGGACTATGTAAGTAATAAAAATTATGAGTTCCATAACATCCTTTACTTCACCAACCAGTTTAGTTTTCATTGTTTGAAGTCTCACAAAGCTACTGAAAACCAAGAAAAAAGAAAAACAAACTAAGGTTGCAGATATGATAAAAAACAATCTGGAAATGACTTTACAAAGCTGCCATTTTAAAGACCTGTTTCAAGCATATCATGTATTGAAGAGAAAAAAAATTCCATGGAAATTCAACTCAATTTACCAAACATAACACCAAAAATAAGCAAGCCACTGGTATATAGAATGACATGGTTCCTTCTCTTAAGGAGGTGGACAGACATGAATTCAAAATTAACATGACTTCCAAGGGATTGGCAAAGTCAACTAAGCAATGTATTCTGGTTATTGGTGAGTTTGGAGTTACATGTAATTGCCTACAAACTCAATATTCCTGCCTTTGAAAAGCAATCTCAGGGTTGGTTTTAGCATAATTACAAACCATTAGACTAGGTAATTGTATAGATTAGGGCAGGCTGTATTCAGGAAATAAGGTTGGGATATTTTTTACACCACCTTGGTATTTTATCTTATTAATATCAAATCAGCAAAAGACAAAGTACACAGATTTGAACACTAAGCTGAATACAAGGCCATCAGTATCTTAAGCATGTTTTCTATCATCCAAGATTACTTATGTTTAGTAAGCCATGAAGTATTAGTTAATTCTCAATTACCCATGTATGGATCTCAACAAACTGAAAATCCCAGGTTATTTTCTGTTGGTTTTGGACCTCTCTCACCCCCAAATGTCAACTTTTGACATGGGAAATGCAAGACAGTAACCTATGTAAAACATAATTAGCAAGACAAATCTAGTGTAAAGAACGCTTTAAAACTAAACATAGATGACATTTGTTTGAGGTTTTGTATCAATTATGCAACAACTCCCTTCCATGGGCTGATCCTGCTGTGGTTTCCAAAATTCCACCTGCATACATACTTGATGGCAACGAATGCAGAAGAGCCAATAAACTGGACAAAACCATTGATTCAGCAATATTGTTGACACAGTCTTGGTTAGATGTCACTATATTCACAACCTGAAAATTAATCAACAGGATAGTAAAAGTTTCAGAAATAATTTTGAACCTAAATCAAATTAAGTCATATAGACTGTAAAAGTGAGACAAATGCTTGGTGGACGAAACATTTAACTTTTAGATAAGAGTTTGATTTTAAAAGATTGCCTTTATTACTTTAATCTCTTTGGAAATAATACGTTGAGGTTTCTAAGAAGCCTTCAATTCTACATCCATACATGCTCCAGAACTAAGGTACATACTATAGTGTTTTCCAATTACAGAGTTTGGGTGGTGGCTGGTGATTAGGAAAATAATGATTCTCACTACTGGGACTTTTTTACTTTTAGAGGAAAAAAGTAAATGTCTTCAGCACCCAGCACAACAGATTGGGGTTATCTTTCTATTATAAAGAAACAGGTATGTTTTTCTTTCGGAAAGGATGACCACTCAAATCTTTTAGAGTATACATCTAAACATCATTGGTCAGTGTCTCAGTGCAACATATCCTAGATTTAGTAACATTCATTTAAAAACTTACAAGATGCTTGAAGGAATGAAGTAGGAAAACATGTTTTTCAATTGAAATAACTTGCTTGTTAAGCTTGTTGACCAATTTAAAGTTTTTTATTCTATTAAAAATCTGTTTTAAGCCAAAATGGTATCTAAGAACATGTTACACAAATTATTCATAAACCATCTATATACCTGTTACTGCAGGGTTACATTTGGTGTTCTGTGCAATAAACTGTGTGTGTTACAAAGATGAAGATCTCAGAAATAATCCTGGGAAGTCTGGGTTGCCTGGGCAAAGAACTACTTGTGACTAGGGACTTCTTGCTTCTCTCTCAGAAGAAAAGGCTACATTTAAACAGCATCCTATGAGACTAGTGGCTTCAATATCCTGAACAAGGGGACTCCAACTTCTCTTGGACTCTTAAGACCCATGGGTTCTGGCAGTTGGCTTTTTTAGGCCACTCCTATAACAGCAGCACACCCAGGTGTCTGTCTGGAACCCTCATATAAAAGGTAGCTTTTGTACTAGATTTGTAAGAAGGGAGATCAGCTGAGGGGGAGGAACAAGGATCACTCCTCTGGAATGCAAACCCACAGTATGCAGCCAACAGATATGGCCTCAATATGTCTCTCCATGGGAACACAGCAATCAGGGAAACCCTGCATCATCTTCTTGCTGATGTGTGGCTTCTAAGCTTCCCCAGTAAAGCCCATTCCTTAACCCATACCTGACACTGTACAACACTATCCCAAGCCCTAACGCATAACAGAAAGAGAACCACTTTGAACGACATTGTGCAATTGTGCAATATTCACTCTTCAAATTGACATGTTAATTCAAGTTTCAAAAAATATTCATGTGGCTTAAATAGGCAAAATGATGAAACAAAAAAGCACACTTCAACTTCAATGACTCATCAAGACTCAAATCACACATGGTAAATGGTAGGAAAAGTAACATGCTTTAGTAACAAAACATTTTTACCTCTAAAGCCAACTGCTGCACTTGACCAGCTCCATGAACTCGGAGAAGAGAAAATATCAACTTAAAGTGTCCAATGCATTCACTCTCAGAACCTAGAGAATAAGAATAAAATGTTTTTTTATTTCCAAGAGATGTTTGAAATTATTTAGCTTCAGAAAACCGATATAAACTTGTTTACTGTCAATTTTAAGTCTCTGATAACCCTTTCTAAACATCTGTGACATGAAGTAAGTGGTTGACCTCTAAGCAGCCATAAGTCTGAAAAGGCAAAACGTAAGGTACTAGAGCTTTTTAGGTTTACTTTGTTTGCATTCCTATATCCACCCCTAACCCTCAGGCTAAGACCTTTATCAAATAAACAATCCAAATATAGCTCAAAAATCTAAAGTGTAAGGTAGTAATTTTATTCTTTACCTCTAGACCTTAGGGTTACCCCCCTCAACCTAATTATACTTTGGGAGACTCTGACATGATCTGGCTTTTAAATAAGACTAGGTTAGAACTCTGCCACTTAACTATAATACAAACTGGTATGAATATACAAAGCACTCCTTGTGAAAATACATAAAATGAAATGGTATTTCTATTCCTACCTACCTCAAATCCTAATCCCATATATTTACTCCCATTTTGTTGTTAATAAAACAAAAGCATGAAACAGGTTTTGTTCAGCATATTCTTCCTTTTCTATGTGGCAGTAAAACAGTGTAATTTCTTATCTTTTGAGGATTCTTAAGATAACTCAGTAAGCCTCCTTCAAATTAAATATTCTATAAATATGTTGCTTTTAAATTCATTTTCAAACCACTTCTTAATAGGGAATAACTGTCAAATACATCAATGACACACAAACCATACTTCTAAATTACAAGAGAGAGTTAATTCTAATAAACGTGATAGATATTATCAGAAGGATTTCTGCACAGGCCTTTCTTCAACTTTTTACAAATTCCAAATCAACAGTCTGCTCTGCTACAATTTCTTTGTACCTAACAAGCCACTAGCAATATTCGACACTTCGACAACTCCAAAAGACAAAGTTTTCTTCAGATTTTATAACACTGTCTTTAATAACATCCCAATGTACATCTTGTAAATGCGTAATTTTCCCAATATTTAATTACTGTTATTTAAATAACTTTTTGGCAATAATCCAAAAGTCAGAATTTTAATAGTACTTTAATACATACCAAGAAGAGTAAAAATGTACCTGAAAGGTAATGTTTAATGTTATTTTAAAAGATCAAGTAACTTAAATTGAATTTGTATTATTTTAGGTTTATATTCTATATTTATTATCAAAGTTAGAGTTGAAAGAAGCTGTTAAGACTTTCACTCAGGGCCGGGCACGGTGGCTCAAGCCTGTAATCCCAGCACTTTGGGAGGCCGAGACAGGCGGATCACGAGGTCAGGAGATCGAGACCATCCTGGCTAACACGGTGAAACCCCGTCTCTACTAAAAAATACAAAAAGCTAGCTGGGCGAGGTGGCTGGCGCCTGTAGTCCCAGATACTTGGGAAGCTGAGGCAGGAGAATGGCGTAAACCCGGGAGGCGGAGCTTGCAGTGAGCTGAGATCTGGCCACTGCACTCCAGCCTGGGTGACAGAGCCAGACTCCCTCTCAAAAAAACAAACAAACAAAAAAAGACTTTCACTCACCCATCTCCCTGGAGTCAAGCTAGAGTAATATTTTTGGAAATGTCCTCTTAAAGATGATTAAGAGTAGGAACTCTCACATCTTTATTTCAATTTTTATACACCAAAAACTTCAGGCAATTTTTCAAAAATATCAGTGCCCATATGCACATGGCACTGGTTAGAGACCAGAAAAGAGGCAAAAATTAGATGACTTCTTATTAAATAACTCTAATTCAAGCACTTATACTTGATATGTTAACTTATGACATTAATGTGAAATTTTATGCTATCAAACTATTCTGCCTTTTCAACTCATTTAGATACATGTTCTCATAAAGACATGAATTTTTCTAAACATGGTGCCTCGACCTCTCCCCCCAGCTTAACTTTTATTGTAAAAATATTACAGGGTCAATTCCCTGTAATGTTATATTAATACATTATAACCAAGTATAATTTTCCCTGAGTTTCCCCGATCAAATTGATTATTGGAATTTTTAGGGCTCCTGTATTATACTGATCAAAGGTTTAGTCACATACCTGGATTATATTTTATGACATTTCTCAGAGCCTCCAAAGCCATTTCTACTCTCGGTAAGCGATCTCCATGTTGCTCTGACTCCACTTTTGCAGCATGTGTGATGGCCATGAATGTGTGCAGGTACTGGGCCTGGGAGCCTATATAATCCAAGAGACTTGCAGCAAATGCTTTTGGAACCTAATCAAAGCAGACAAGTATTTAAAAAACATGGGTGCCCTAAGAAATAACTTCATAGCAAAAGAAAGAACTTTAAGCTATGAAAGTGAATAAACATGATAAAATTATACATACATACGAATACACCTATGCATTATGGGGGACATGTAGAGGGCAGGAAACATATGGTAATTCTCAACTTCCAGAGATCTGATATACTCCCATTAGTATCTTAGTGTAACAATTCTGAGATTAGAATACCTCCTCCCTTTATCAATCGAAGTAACAGTATGATATAGAACTTCTAAAATTTGGTTATATTTTTATAGTTAAAAGTTACATAAAATTTAGAACACAGATTCAAAGGACAATTTTCAAAGGGACTTCACAAGTCACTTAACTCATTCTGCTTAATAGCTATTTACATATATATTACTCTGTGATAAGTGATATATATTATGGCTTAGTAAATTTTTCTTCTAAGAGCAAACTCTAAAACAAAGCCTCACTTCTTTCCTTCTTACAAACAAATCAACCACCAAATCCTCTTTGCCACTTCCTACAAGTCAGGTGCAGTGGCTTGCACCTGTAATCCCAGCTACTTGGGAGGCTGAGACAGAAGGACTGCTTGAGGCCAGGAGTTTGAGACCAGCCTGGGCAAGAGAGTGAGACCCCTGTCTTTAAATAGAAAAAACAAAAAATGAGAGCAAAAACTCCCTATATGATCCCCAAGCCCTCAGAAGAAGCTCCTCAGTTGCTTCTGGAAGTGATTAGGAATCATTACAAAAGATGACCTGATGTGACTCCAGTCATCTTCTAAAAAAATCTTTATTTTCAACCTATATTTTCTCCTAATACTGGCCAGAGGAAGCCTTAGGTCTGGTGGTCTGATATCCCTTGTGATGAAATGAGCATGTAACTGGCCTTGTACGTCCATGAAGGACTACTGAGTTAAAGGCCATGGCCCAGTGGGATAGCAGTAGGCATAAAATATAAGAAAAAGCTGGGCAAGGAACAACTTGTGAACAAACTTCACAAAATTCAGTTCTTCAACAATCAAGATAAAGAGGCTCACAAGCTGTCAGTGGTTACCCCATCACAAGCATTTGGTATTATTTCAGGTATTATTTCAGTGTAGAGGCACACCTCAGAGATAGTGTGGGTTCAGTTCCAGATCACCGAAATAAAGCATATTTTTTGGTTTCCCAGTGCATATATAAGTTATTTTTATATTATACTGTGGTCTACTATTAAGTGTACAATAGTATTATGTCTAAAAAAACTATATGCATACCTTAACTAAAAAATGCTAACCATCATCCAAGCCTTCAGCAAGTCAATCTTTTTGCTGGTGGGAATGTCACCTTGATGTTGATAGCTGCTGACTAATCAGGGTGGTGGTTGCTGAAGGTTGGGGTGGCTTCCCAAAGTAAAACAATGAAGTCTGCTCTATCAACTGATTCTTCCTTTCATGAAAGATTTCTTTGTAACATGTGATCTGTTTGATAACATTTTATCCACAGGAGAACTTCTTTCAAAATTGAAGTCAATCTTCCCAAACCCTGCTGCTGCTTTATCAACTCAGTTTATGTAATATACTAAATCTTTTGTCATTTTAACAATGTTCACAGCATCTTCACAAGCTTTCACCTCAAAAACCACTCTTTGCTTATTCACAAGAAGCAACTCCTTATCTGTTCAAGTTTTATCATGAGATTGTAGCAACTGAGTCACATATTCAGGATCTACTTCTAATTCTAGTTCTCTTGCTAGTTCCAACCCATGTGCAGTGACTTCCTCCACTGGAATCTTGAGCTTCTCTAAGTCATCCATGAGAGCCAGAAACAATTTCTTCCAAACTCCTGTTAATGTTGATATTTTTACCTCCTCCCATGAATTACAAATGCTCTTATGCATCTAGAAAGGTGAATCCTTTCCAGAAGGTTTTCAATTTACTTTGCCCACATCCATTAGAGGAATCACTATCTATGGCAGCTATAGCCGTATGAAATATATGTCTTAAATAACAAGATGTAAAACTTGAAATTACTCCTTGATCCATGGGCTGCAAAATGGATGTTGTATTAGCAGGCATGAAAACAATCTCCTTGTACATCTCTAGCAGAGTTCTTGGGTGACCAGGTGCATTGTCAGTGAGCAGTAGTATTTTGAAAGCTCTTTTTTCCTGAGCAGTAGGTCTCCACACTGGGCTTATAATATTCGGTAAAATATGCATCAACAGATGTGTTGTCATTCAGGCTTTGTTTTTCCATTTATAGAGCACAGGAAGAGTAGATTTAGCATTTTTTTTTTTTTTTAATAATTTCAACTTTTCTTTTAGATTCGGGGGTAGGTGTATAAGCTTGTCACCTGGAATACTGAAGTTAGGGGTATGCCTGTCACCCAGGTACTAATTACAGTATCAACCTTGACCACCCCCTCTTCCCTCTAGTAGTCTCCAGTGTCTATTATAGCCACTTTTATGTCCATAAGTACCCACTGTTTAGCCTCCACTTATAAGTGAGAACAGATTTATCAATCTTAAAGTTCCTAGGATCTTCAGAAGGGTAAATGAGCACTGGCTTCAACATAAAAGTCAGCAGCTGCATCAGCCTCTACCAAGACAGTCAACTTGTCCTTCGAAGCTTTGAAGCCAGACATTGATTGCTCCTCTCTAGCTAAATCCTAGCTGGCATGCTCTCCCAATAGAAGGCATTAGAAACTTTAGTGTAGTGATCTTCAATTATCTTAGCTAAGTTTCCGGGTAACTTGCTGCAGCTTCTCCATCAGCACTTGCTGCTTCACCTTGCACTTTTATGTTATGAAGATAGCTTTTTTCTTTAAACCTCATGAACCAACCCCCCTAGCTTCAAACTTTTCTTCTGTAGCTTCCTTACCCTCTCCCTCAGCCTTCACAGAATTAAAGAGAGTTAGGACCTTGCTCTCAATTAGCCTTTGTCTTATGTGAATGTTGTGGCTGGTTTGATCTTCTATCCAAATCATTAAAACTTTCCATATATCAGCAACAAGGCTGTTGCAGTTTCTTTTTTTTTTGAGACGGAGTCTCTCTCTGTCGCCCAGGCTGGAGTGCAGTGGCCGGATCTCAGCTCACTGCAAGCTCTGCCTCTCGGGTTTACGCCATTCTCCTGCCTCAGCCTCCCGAGTAGCTGGGACTACAGGCGCCCGCCACCTCGCCCAGCTAGTTTTTTGTATTTTTTAGTAGAGATGGGGTTTCACCGTGTTAGCCAGGATGGTCTCGATCTCCTGACCTCGTGATCCGCCCGTCTCGGCCTCCCAAAGTGCTGGGATTACAGGCTTGAGCCACCGCGCCCGGCGGCTGTTTCAGTTTCTTATCATTCATGTATTCATTGGAGTAGCACTTCTAATTTACTTCAAGAACTTTTCCTTTGCATTCACAACTTGGCTGTGTGGCACAAGAGGCATAGCTTTCAGCCTGTTTCACCTTCTGACAAGCCTTCCTCATCAAGCTTAATCATTTCTAGCTTTTGATTTAAAGTGAGAGACCTGTGACTCTTCTAGGGTGAAGACTGGCCTAATTCCAATATTGCTGACTCGGAATAGGGAGGCCACAGGAGAGGGAGACTGGGGAACGGATGGTTGGTGGAACAATCAGAACACATACAGTTAATGATGAAGTTCACTATTGATTAACTTCACTATCTTATGTAAACAATTAGGAAGAGCAACATCACTGATCACAGATCACCATAACAGATATGATAAAGAAAAAGTGTGAAATATTGAGAGAATTCTAAAATGTGACACAGAGACATTTAGTGAACACATGGTGCCAACAGGCTTGCTCGGCACAGGGTTGCCACAAACCTTCAATTTGTTTTTCTTTTTTTTTTTTTAAAAGAGAAAAGCAACATAGTAAAGACAGTGCAATAAAATGAAGTGTGCTTCTATACAGTGTGACTAAACTAGTAACTTTCAGTAACAGATGATCAAAGGTATGAGATAAAATTAAAAGCAGAGAGCTTACCTCCAGTTGGAAAGTAGGAACTTCATTATACACCCTAACAAAAATCTCCCCTACAATAAGTTCTTTGGCATGATCACTGTAGACAAATTCTGATCCATAAGTTTTGTCACAATCACCCTTTTTAAAAGATGAAAATAGACTGTTAGATGTAAATCTATCCATGTTCAGTTTAATAACTTAACAGATAAATAACTTGAGAGATCTATGCATTTTCTAGAGAAAAAATGTGGTGTGATACATGTCAGAGCACTTAAAATGACTTTGGAATAGGCAATTACTTTTTTTTATTCCAAATATTACTATTATTAACTCATTTTAAAATTTCAAAGGATCAGAGGTCAGCTAACAAAAGTCTTAGAGCAAGAGATTATAAAACAAGTATGACACTTTATTCTTAATCAACTCAGCAGACATCAGACCTAGTAAGATGTAGTACAACAGAGTTGAGAAATGAACATATTTGGACTGGGTTTTAAAAAGTAATACACTGGGCCGGGCACGATGACTCACGACTGTAATCCCAGCACTTTGGGAGGCTGAGGCAGGCAGATCATGAGGTCAAGAGATTGAGATCATCCTGGCCAATATAGTGAAACCCTGTCTCCACTAAAAATACAAAAATTAGCTGGGCGTGGTGGCGCATGCCTGTAGTCCCAGCTACGCGGGAGGCTGAGGCAGAAGAATCACTTGAACCCAGGAGGCGGAGGTTGCAGTGGCAGAGATCACGCCACTGCATTCCAGCCTGGTGACAGAGTGAGACTGTGTCTCAAAAAAAAAAAAAAGAAAAGAAAAGATGCAGCTGGAAACCATCATTCTTAGCAAACTATCACAAGAAGAGAAAACCAAACACCGCATGTTCTCACTCAGGTGGGAACTGAACAATGAGCTCACTTGGACTCGGGAAGGGGAACATCACACACTGGGGCCTATCATGGGGAGGGGGGAGGGGGGAGGGATTGCATTGGGGAGTTATACCTGATACAAATGATGAATTGATGGGTGCTGACGAGTTGATGGGTGCAGCACACCAACATGGCACATGTATACATATGTAACAAACCTGCACGTTATGCACATGTACCCTAGAACTTAAAGTATAATAAAAAATAAAAAATAAATAAAAAAAAAACTTCAACAAGAAAAAAAAAAAAAAAAGAAAAAAGAAGTAATACACTGAACAAAAGTGCTGAAAAACAAAATAGGAATGGGAGAAAAACAGTCCCAAAGAAGATTAAGAATGAAACCAAAATGAATTTAGGTTGGACTAAAATAACATGTAAAAGTATACAATAAATTATAAAATGCTAAACAAAGAGATGTTATTATGTCTATTCCGGTAAAAGATAATGTACAGAAGGCCGAGCGTGGCAGTTCACGCCTGTAATCCCAGACCTTTGGGAGGCCAAGGTGGGCGGATCACCCGAGGTCAGGAGTTTGAGACCAGCCTGACCAACATGGAAAAACCCCATCTCTACTAAAAATACAAAATTAGCTGGGCATGGTGGCCCATGCCTGTAATCCCCACTACTCGGGAGGCTGAAGCAGGGCAGGAGGGCAGGAGAATCGCTTGAAACCGGGAGGCGGAGGTTGCAACAAGCCGAGATTGCACCGTCGCACTCCAGCCTGGGCCAACAAGGAAACTCTGTCTCAAAAAAAAAAAAAAACAAAGATAATGTACAGAAATGTGAGAGCTGTTCTCCCTAGCTCTGCAATTCTCAAAAATTTTATCCATGAAGCTTTCTAAGTACTAACATGGAATGAGCTCAAAAACGCTAAATAATGGAGATATTACAGTAATAGCTACTTTAATTTCCAAAGCCACACACATAATTATCTTCAAATCATCAAGATTCAACCATCTAGTGTATGGATTATCCAGGTCTTCTCCTTATTGCCCATCCTACTGCCTTTTTTTTTTTTTTTTCCCCCATGGCTTAGTAATAGCTTCTCCACTAAAAGGTGGTAGGGTAGAAAAAAATGTTGAGTTTTGACACTGGAAAGCAACTTTCACTTACTAGGGAAAAGAGGTTGGAGTGAACTAAAATAAGGTTTCTGGGTTAAAAAACTGGTTAAAATAGAAGACAGCTGTATATAAGTGGTAACAATAATAAAAAATCCTGATGTATTACCACATACAACAAAATACTCTTCTTAAATGGGCCAAATATTAGATAGCAGAAAGCCATACTGACTGACACTAAACTGAGAAATAGTTTTCTGTTCTAATCAACACTGCTATATTTCCAGAGATTCCATCAGAATAAATTACCCAAGAAATTTATGAAACAATGACATACTTTTTTAATCATGTTTTCTTGTTGGGATTCAAGAAATTCAAGTAATTCTGCTCTTGTAGAATTGTTCCATATCAAATACGGACTTTCTGTGTTGCTGTTAAGCATCTTCAAAATCTAGGAGACAATATTACTGTTTTATAACATTTCGTGAAAAAAATTGCCGACATTATCAATTATTAAAATTGTCTATCATATGCCAAACACTAAAATAGTTGCCTATAGTATAATGGACCTCAATAATGAGTATCTCAATAATTCTAACAAGTTTGTTGATATGACCCACTTTACGGCTGAGAAAAACTAAGGCTGCAAATCATTAAATTATTTGTCCCAGGTCTTACAAACTGGTAACTGGTGAAACTGGGATCTGAAACTGAGTCTGACTTCAACATTCTCAAAATCTGCTGTGCCATAGTGAAATTCAGTATTTTTAAAGTATTTAATAAACACATTGTGAATATAAGCTTGAAAAGAATCACAACATAATACCTTTATATACATGTATTTGAAAATAAAACCAAGTCTTTAAGAAGCATATCTGTATGAAGGAAAATAAAATTTATGGGGAGAAAGCTACATTTTCTTGACCACACCCTGATACTGAAGGCTGTGCAGTCATTCTGCAGGCATAGATTATGGCTGCTTAGGCAACTGGTGTGCTTTCTTATTGTTAAGCTCTCCTCAATTTGAAATGTAAACACAGACATTTCACAATTCCTTAAATGTCTGAATAAAAAGCTTTTATTTTTACAGAGGTCTATTGCTAATAGGAAAACAGAGGAGTATGACCTCCATCTTATACAGACATGCAAGCCTTGTTTTCAAAAGGCTAATTTCTTGTTAGGCATTTTATTAAATCCAGATGGAGCTCATGCCAACATTTAATTTTGAAATGCCATAAAAATTTTTTGGTGCAGATGGCTATAGAAGTTAATCCCGAACTTGTTGTCATTTTTGGAGAGAATGCTTTCAGTCAGCAAAATGTATCACATGGTTGAGTAAAAAGTCCAGGAAAATAACTAACATCAAGAGTGGTCCTGGTCGTCTAGTGTTTAGGAAAAATAATAAAAACAAAAACAAGATTAAAAGACAAAAACAAAAAAAAACAAAAAACCAGTGGCATCTAGAGCCACTGCCTTTCACACATGGGGACTGAAAAGCATGGCAAGCACTGAAAACTGGACTCAATCACACTGGATTAAAAACAAATAAGCTGTTTAAAAGTTGTAAAATTACTTTGGAAACCTGAGGATTTTGTCACTTACAAAAGTAACAGTTTATCATTAGAGAAAACAAAAGAAAAATTGCCTACAATTCTGTCATTCAGAAATAATTACAGTTAACATATTGGTACAAATCTATCAATCCATTTATTTTGTTATACCAAACATAGGATCTAGTGTCTTCATTTAAAATCTTTTAATGCCTTTCAGTACTCTGTTTACAATTAAAGGATAATAGTAACCTATTTAACGGATTTCTAGTTTATCTAATTCTTTAATGCTATATTTAGATTATTTCTCAATAATCCTTGCAAAAGAAATTAAAGAGGTTGGGAGATCTATCATCTCATACTGATTTTTGTAATGCATCTATGTATGTACACAGATACATATACATGTACACGTGTATATATGTATTTACTTTCAGGATTTTAACCCTGCATCTGAATAAGCTATGGCTTACAATAAATAGCTTGAAATAGACTCTGGGTCTCCTGTCTCCCAGTAGTCTGCCATTGTGAAACACCATCCCAACTTCACTCTCTTGTCCTGTCCGTTTGTGACTCAAGGTTGGTAAGAATTATGATGGGCTCCACAGCTGAGAAACAAAGTTAATTTGCCCTCGCAAAAACTGGACTTGTAGAACTGACATCATTAGCATCAATCCATTATAAAATGAGTTTCTTGCTTGAGAGAACAAACGTGAACGTTCTTAATTTTTAGGTTTCCTAAATCAATATTATTGTATTACTTTACTGCTTAAAGGATCTTGCACTATTCATTAAAACCAAGGCTACCTCTGAAGCACATACCTCAGTCACACTAGCCACAGCAAGTTTTCTAGCAACATAGGGTGTCAGCATGCCAGCTAAGCTTTTCCTTATGGTTGGATTTTCTGGAGTTGCTTGTTCTTCAGCCAAATACCCTCCAAGGCGACTCAGAGCATGGACACTCAGTTTGGCAAGGCTGTTGGCTACCTCCTGTTACAAAAAAATTAAGTTGTTCAAGTAGATCTGTTATCTTACACAGGTAATACTATAACTTTACTGAATCACACTATATGGAACATATTTAAGGAGTCAAAAGCCAACCAAACAAAAAGGGTACAAGAGTACCTAACATTGATACCAGAAAGTTTACGTGTTGGGGCTTGTTTTTTTACTTATAAGAAGGACTAACTTATACCCAATGCAGTATATCTAACAGACAACAGGAAGAAGCACATTTGGTGGTAATGTGGGAAGGAGGGGATAGGTAGGCAGCCCTGCCTGCTAGAAGCACACATTTACAATATGAGCAATAAATGAGAGCACATAGAAGAGACAAAAAAAATCTATAAAAATCAGACAAGTACTCAAGTATTTAGGGGAGCTAGCCTCAATTGTCCGATGGTAACATTACATTGTCCTGTGTTACACAACCATAATTTTGCAATCATAAAGTTGACTCTGAGTAATTAAGAAAGTATTAAATTATGTTCAGTATATGCCACTGCAAATTCCCTTGCCTTGAATCCTTTCAGCATAAGCAATTACGACTAAAAGTTTTGGGTCTTAAAAAGCAATAAACCTAATTTTCCTGAAAAACAATTTATCTCTGGGGACTCTGGATAGCTGCAGCTTTGCTTTGCATTAGTTTAGCACTAACCTATAGTTTGGGTTCAAATTCAATATTAAAGCAATGTTAAAGTTACCTGCTGGTTTGTTTCTTCACTTTTCTGAATGCCACTCTCTTCTAGTGTATAGTCATAATTAAACAGAAAACCAAGCAGATACCACAAAATTCCAGCCTGAAATAGGTGTGTCTGTAGCCAGAAATCCACAGCAAAAGAACTGACACATTCTACCCCAAGAGAAGCCACCCGGGGAATACTCTGAGAGAAGAAAGAATGAGAGAATTAGTTGTTACAGAGTTAAAAAAAAAAAAAAAAAAAAAAAAAACTCCTAAGAGGAACCGGTTATGCACGTATGTCAAGCTAACTACATTATTTTGTAAAATGTTTACCTCTTCTTGTATTTTCAATTCCAATTTAAATCTGAATCCTATATCCTTTAAAGCCTAAAATTAAAAGTGACCTCATAACGAGATACCAGAATTACAACCTTTAAGGCTAGTGTCAGAAGACTTGGGAATAGTTTCCTGTTTCATTTCTTCTATTTTTAATTCTTAAAAATAGTGACATGGCATCAATAGCAACTTACATGCTAGTGATCTTAAATGTAACAATAACTTTTGTGCAGTTGTAAAGATTTATGTCAGAGTTTCTATTCTGTAATCAAATACTTCTAAGGACATCAAGTAGACATAGTAGAGGAGATACTTTCATCAGTTCCCTCACTTATTGATACTTTAGTATGAGATCAGCATCTCAATCCTGTTTTATTCAAGACAACTCTCACTCTGCCCAGTTATCTAAGACATCTCTCTATCCCTCCCAGTCAACTATCACATCTACCCACAGTCAACCTTCCTCAGGTCTGGATTGGGAGGAAATAGTAAGTTCTCAGATCTCTAAAGCCTTTCCCACCAAGCAGTGCCTGAACTCTCCAGTTTTCAGGTTTTAATGGCCCCCTCTCTTTTCTTTTTTTTTTTTTGAGACAGGGTCTCAATCTCTTGCCCAGGCTGGAGCGTAGTGGCCCAGGCTACCCCTGAATCACATACCTCAGTCACACTAGCCACAGCAAGTTTTCTAGCAACATAGGGTGTCAGCATGCCAGCTAAGCTTTTCCTTATGGTTGAATTTTCTGGAGTTGCTTATTCTTCAGCCAAATACTCAGCCTCCCAAGTACCTGGGATTACAGGCACGTGCCATCACACCCAGCTGATTTTTGTACTTTTTGTAGACAGGGTTTTGCAGTGTTGGCCAGGCTGGTCTCGAACTCCTGACCTTAAGTGATCTGCCAACCTCGGCCTGCCAAATTGCTGGGATTACAGGCGTGAGCCACCACACCGGGCTGGCCTTTTGCTTTTATAATAGACTTATTTATTCCAGGCTTCTCTTTTCTCCCTGCCACTCATTCTAATGTTCAGATGGAACCCACTTCCCTTTAGGTATATCACTTTAGTCTTATTCTTTGCAGGCCAGCCTAGAAACAAAGCCTCCATTTACAGCAAGGCTTCTGTGAAAAACACTTTTAGAAATCCAAATAATTGACTGACAAATAACTTTGGGAAAACAATGTGCTTATAAATTAGGAACTGGCTAGTTGACAAAAAGACACTTTGCTGTCTCTGTATCTAGAAAGCATTAAAGATTAACTCTACCTTGCCAAAATATAGTACCCGACAGAGATCCTTGATAATGCTAGGCATTTCCGTGATCTTCTCTCGGCATTCTTCAAACTGAGCAGCTACACTATAGCATTTACTTATGTGTCCACACACCTACAGACAACACAACAGAGCAAAAAAACCAGGAGAGTCACACAGGCATTCCTTATTTAACACATTAGAAATCAAACCAGCAGAGATTTGTGAATAATGCTTAACGGTATATACAATGCTCCAAAACTAAATAGAACGTCTTTACTAGATCACTAGTCTTTCTCATCAAGACTTCCTATAAATGCTGGGGTAGTTGGCAAACCACAGCCACTACAACCCATGGGCCAAATTGACCATGGTCTTTGTACTACCGAAGAGCTAAGAATGGTTTTTAGATTTTTAAAGGGTTGTAAAAAAGTCACAAAAGAAAACGTAACATAGACTGTATGAAGCCTGAAAGACTCATATTTACTCCCTGGACCTTTATTTTAAGTTTGCTAGCCTCTGGATTAAGGTATTTTTGTATAGTTTATTAACATAGCAGAATATCACAATTCTATTTACACAATGGACTTCAAAATAGAAGATGGAACTCAACAGCCAGTACTCGTTTTATATTCTGAATTTTGCTGGCATAAGCAAAAGGCCAAATAAAAAGACACGCTCTACAAAGCTCTTAATGAACTCCTGATGAATTTCCTATCTTATAACCTTAAATGTTAAGCCAGTTAAAATACTAGGGATAGGAGAATGAGGGATGGAAGATATGTGAAACAAGAATGGCATAAAGCTGGCTAATGGAAACATACAGGTTCAATAAACTCTTCTCTAGAAAGAAAACTTAAGCCAACAGATCACAAGTGCTTTAGTGCAGTTGACACACAGATCAGCAGCATCAATGACACTTGGAAACTTGTTATAAAAACATACTCTCATGCCACAACCCTAGACCCAGTAAATCAGAAACTTGGGGTGGGGTGGAGCTCTGCAACCCACAGTTTAATTAGCCCTCCAGTTGATTCTCATATATG
Organism: Piliocolobus tephrosceles; assembly: GCF_002776525.5. Taxonomy (NCBI): domain Eukaryota; kingdom Metazoa; phylum Chordata; class Mammalia; order Primates; family Cercopithecidae; genus Piliocolobus; species Piliocolobus tephrosceles. The sequence goes on along the minus strand of NC_045435.1, from coordinate 154,995,476 downwards.
TTAAAATCTGAACCACTGATCTAGTGCAATTTTCTTGGAACCACAGGTTTTAGCCTCACCTGTACTGACATGTCACTTGGTTTACTAGAACGAGTCAAGACAGCCACACAGCGACTAAATGCCTCTTGTAACACCTGCAGAGGAAGAAGTCAGCTATTAACTCTCCATTTTGACTTCAAGTCTGAAAAGCCTTTTCCAGCAGTAATAAAATATAAATAACCCTTTAATGTTAAATATTTGAGACATAAATGTTTGATTAACATTTGCTAAATAGTAAACAAAGGACTCCTACAAGTTTCTTTTTAAGCATTTCTAATAAGCTACTTTGTAAACAATATTACCATTATCAGTTTTGAACCCAGTACTTTCCAACACACATTTTGAAATAAAGCTCCATTTCTATCTTTAATTTGGTATGAGAATACAGAAAATACTGTGTTATCTGCTGAAATAATTTAAAGAATCTGCATTTGTACTTGCTAAATTCTTCACTGCCAAGAGTCATATAATGTGTGTAAACTGGCTTAAAAAGCACAAAGATCACTCCATATTACCTCTAGTCCATTCTCTCTTCTGAGCTCTTCAGCATTGAGGGCTGAACAGTTGACAGTATGGAAAGCTAGTTCTGTAGCTGCAGGCAATAATGGTGATTCTTTTGAGAAAAGGAGGTCATCTGAAGTTTCCATTGTTATTGTCCGAATAAGCATGGGGTATCCTGCATATTTATAAGGCTGTAAATCTGAAATAACCAATGTTAGTGTTAGAAAAATGAAACAAAATTAATTATGTTGTGGTTTCAATTTTGATACCATGTTCAATTATGTTGCCTTAAAAAAATAAAAATGGGGCCAGGCACAGTGGCTCACACCTGTAATCCCAGCACTTTGGGAGACCAAGGCAGGCAGATCACAATGTCAGGAGATTGAGACTATCCTGGCTAACACAGGGAAACCCCGTCTCTACTAAAAATACGAAAACATTAGCAGGGCGTGGTGGCGGGTGCCTGTAGTCCCAGCTACTCAGGAGGCTGAGGCAGAAAAAAGGCGTGAACCCGGGAGGTGGCTTGCAGTGAGTGGAGATCTCGCCACTGCACTCCAGCCTGGGCGACAGAGAGACACTCCGTCTCAAAAAAAAAAGATTTCTTAACATCTTAAATGCCTCCTCGTTCCAGTTGATAAAAAAGAAATTAAACCTACTATAAAATCCCTTGGATCTTTCCTTTCTAGTAAATTTAGCTGATTTTTCTAAAATGTTTCCACTAGAAAAATAACATTTTCTGGTAAATTAACTGCACTTGGTGTATAGTTTTGATCCTTTGCTGAATACTTACTTTCTATGCTGATCTTTGTAACTTTTCACCTCATCATAGACTGCAAGGTACAACAAATGCACCAGAAATTCTATTAATATTACATGCACATTTTTATAAAGAAAAAAGACTGAGAAGATATTTAAATGACAGTGAATATTTTATATTAAGTTTTCTGGATAACAAGTGCCCTTTTCTATTTTACCAGTTATCTTAAATTTTTACCAGTATTTTCTTAAATTTAAAAACACTGAATACAATTTCTTACTAGAAGTACAAAACAGAAAGTTAATTTTTAAACTACATTTAGTTAATTCCATGTTTTAATAACCAAATTTAAAAGTGAAAGCTAGTAAACCAACATGCCTAATTACTTCTTTCTTTCCATATTCTTTTTTCAATCTAACCTATTAGGCAGAGAGATGCAAATTAATTGGCTGTGACTTTAAAAGTATCTCCGTAATTCCAAATTGAAATCAGCATAAATCTTACTGACTTTTGAGGCTGACCAATAATCTGCCTTCTAAGGCCGGGCGCGGTGGCTCAAGCCTGTAATCCCAGCACTTTGGGAGGCCGAGACGGGCGGATCACGAGGTCAGGAGATCGAGACCATCCTGGCTAATACGGTGAAACCCTGTCTCTACTTAAAAATACAAAAAACTAGCCGGGCGACGAGGCAGGCGCCTGTAGTCCCAGCTACTCGGGAGGCTGAGGCAGGAGAATGGCGTGAACCCGGGAGGCGGAGCTTGCAGTGAGCTGAGATCCGGCCACTGCACTCCAGCCTGGGTGGCAGAGCGAGACTCCGTCTCAAAAAAAAAAAAAAAAACTCATTTCTAAACTGGCTTTTTAAAAAAAGGTCCATTGGAACAGGTCCTAATTTTCCTTAAAAAAAAAGTGACACATACATGGTAGGAAAGAACAGTGAATAACTAAGTCCTGTCGGATCAGGACCTCCACCTCAGAGCTTCTTGGGTATAACTCCACCTTGGGAAAAGTTAAAGATGACCTTGTTAACAGAGAAACCAGTATGGGCCATAATTGTATCTTGTGGCTAATAATTTAGTTATCGGCATTAAAAGACAACCAAGGGTTCTGAAAAAGGTTTCTAAACTCATTCTGATTAGTGGTAAATGCTATATAACTAAAATGTATTATAAACTTATTGTTAAACTCATGTAAAAGTAAATCAACTAATCAGTGCTCTCTTTAATAATCCAACTGCTAGATCCTCAGGCTGTCCCCTCCAATACTTAAACTGCAACCCCATCTCTTGTCTTTAGTTATCCAACACTCTCCATGCTTATCTCAAATCCCCACAGTCCTCTTCCTTCTCTCCCAACATCCCATTGCAAATGGCTCTCCCACTTTGTGCTGTAAATCAAGTTCAGTTCCCAAGCCAAGGGACATCTGCTATATTGAACCCAACCCCTCATCACCAACAAAGGGGGACGTTTTGAATGTACTCTTGGCTTTCTGGACTGCTACTGTTAGGGCTACCGCAAATGGCCCCACAAACACTGGATAATCCTATAATCTGGAATCGTACCTATTTCATCTATACCAGTGTTCTTCAAACTGTCCCACAGGACTAGAGGGTCCTGAGAGCTACAATAGGAAATAGAACATATGAGAAGTACATCATCATTTGAAGTTTCTACTGCTTTTAAAAATCCTGAATGCTGTTGGTGTTTTTAACCTTGAGAGGCTTTTAAAGTTATAATAGACTTTCATATGTCATTTAAGAAAAACATGAAATGATCTTTAAATTCCAGATTCCATTCTAGATCTCATTTAATACGTTTGCTGCTAAATGGCTAAACACAAAAACTAACCAAATAACTGCATAGAACGAAGATGTCAGAAATGCAAAATACTGAAAAACATAGGTATGAAGGGGAAGATATAAAACAAATATTTTGGACCTTTCTTTAGAAAACTACATTATCCTTTATTTAAAACACAATTCCAAGAGTCTTTTGCAACAATAATTCTAAATCTATTAAAATATGCTGTAGAAACAGGTAATATGGTATAGGGTTTGCTGTGATAGGGTTAGCTGGAGGATAAATTAAAATCTGAGAACATACATCTTACCTTCTTTATGACGGTTGAAGAGGATGCTCTGTGTTTTTAGAATTAAAATTATATTCTCTGGATCTGGTCCATCCACTATTTTTGCTGATTTGGTACATAAAAACTCATATGCTTTATTTACTTTTTCAAACATGTCCTATATGTAACCAAAGATAATTTAATGTTAATTTGGAACGTCCCAAAATTCAACTTAAACAAGATACATGGTTTGTATTTTATCAGTAACTTTAGCTATTATTTTATTATTTATATTAAGGAATTCATTCCAACTGTAATCTAGCTGGTATACTGTTAAAGTGAAACGTTGTTTCAAATAGTTGTCTAATGATCACAGTACCATTTACTGAAAAATTCTTCAAATAAGAATATTAAATGTATCCTTAAATACATCATGTTAAACTCATACATACTAGAGACAGATTGCATCTATATAACAAAAATTATGAGCTACTGTTTATTAAGCACTGTGCTAAATGCCATAATCTCATTTAATCCTCAAACAGCCATGTAAACCGTGTAAAGGATGCTGCAACTTAGATGTAATAACTTGCTTAAGGACAAAAAATCAATTCGTGGCAGAGCTAAGAGGTACAGCCAGGTCGGCCTCCTAACTCCACGCTCTTAAACTGTTACACTGTATGTTTGGTTGATCTATATGTTGATTCTTATGTCAGTTTCATATTGTTTTACTATTGTAGCTTTATGAAGTGTTATAATATCTGGTAAGTTAAGTGTAGCAATTTAAAAGAGATTTCAAAATTTCTTCCTTTCTTATTTTTTCTCCTAGATGAATTTGAATTAATATGAGGTTCTCAAAAAACCCCCTAGGGTTTTGATTTAAAATACCTTAAACATATAAAAGTCAGATCTTTTCAATGTCACGTCTTCTCATTCAGGAATACTGTCTCTGTTTTGTTTCCAGTGAAAACCAGACCTTGAACCCACTGGAAATTATTCCAAGTTTCTAGCAACAGAGTCCTGGTTTTGGTGGTTCTTATGTGATTTCATCTTTTATGAAACTTCATTGGAGGAGGCGGCATCAGGGAATGATGATTTAAAATCTGAACCAAATTTTCTATTTTTTCAGTTAGAGTGATATGAAATTGGATGTCATTGGAAAAAATTACATAAATTGCCCAAAGCAATCTGAATAGCAATGGTATCACCTACAACCTACAAATAAATTAAGTTCCCCTGCATTTCTTATTTTCAATTATTCTTATGATTGCCCATTAGAGTTAATTCTCAAACAGACATGGATAAGGAGACACAATAAAACCTGTAAGTTCCTAGTCATAAAGGCCACTCTTCTGGTAAACTGAGGAGCATCATCCATGCAGAAGCTATGGCCATGTGGTTAGAAGTTTATTAAATATACACTGGGTATATATTATGAGGCAGGTACTGGCACAGAAGGTAATATACTTTCTCCTACTAAATAACAGTAGAGCAAGAGGAAGTCAGCCCAATGCCCTAATTCCAACAGCAGTACATACCCTCCCTTCTGGATTCTTATCAGGGTGGTACTTTTGTGCAAGTCTGAAGTAAGCTTTCCTAATCTTGCTCTCATCATGCCTGTTAAACAGGAAAATTGTTTTATGAGTATAGTAAGGCACAAGAAAAAATGTTTACAAAACTATCTAAAATATTTTAAGAATTTACTTATATCAAGAACTGTATATGATTATATATTAGTCTTCAAATTAAACCCAAGGAGGAATTATGGTTTTTTATATATTTTTTTTTACATGCTATCTTTATGGGTGAAAGATAAAACCTATAAGTTCCCTACGCATTCACTTTAAATTATGAAATTATACTTGAGTTGGAAGAACTACAAAATATATTGTTAAAAATCCACTAACTTGTCAAAATGTCCAAAATGCCAATTTCAAATTCTATAATTCTAAGTTATTATATCAGTCTTGACAAAATATACAGTTTTAGTCTATACTTAAGTTTTCAAACAATGTTTCCATAACACACCTAGTCTTAACCATAAAACTTCACTGATAAGACAAATCTGCATTCTTTCATAATCTGTCAGTTGGTGTCCTAGGCATACTGCTATCAAATCTCTTCCACATGCGTAACACAAATTACAAAAGTAAGGGGAAAAATGAATATGTGAATGGCAACTGTGTGTCAGATACGGTGCCAGGTACTCGGCATACATTTTTCCAATTAATAGAGAAATGAATGTGCCAGCAAGAAGAGGAGGACACAATTTGGCTAATAAGTTTGCAATCAATCAAAGTCACACAGATATAGTTCCATATGGTTATTCCCAAGGTGTACATATCAAAGTACAGGCAAAAGATTTTAAAATGATTGATTTAAATATAACTTAGTCTTTGATACTGATACTTTAAGGTGGGACAGACATTTGCTACTGTACTGAAAACAACTCACGGTCCCTGTCCTTGAGGCAGATTAAGCACTTCATAAGCATCATCTATTGACATCATAGGTGGCTTCTTCTCTACTTCTTTCTTCCAGGCGTCAAGAGTATCTTTTAGTAGCTTAACCTTCAAGACAAAAGATTATATCAAAGTAAAACTATTTCAGAGTCTAATTTTTAAGTTATAGAATCATTGTGCTGTATTTATTTAAATGGATACTTTTAGCTGTCCAATTAACAGCTTTCTGAAATACAAATAACCAAAATCACCTGAGCACTGCTATATAGTTGGGCAGAGCAAGGTATTTGTTACAAGGCAATATTCCTCTATTTAAAAAATTTTTTAAATTCTCTGCCAATTTGTGTTATATATTAGGCTTCAAATTAAACCCAGGAAGAATTAAGATTTTTTTTTTTGACATGTTATCTTTATGGGTGAAAGATAAAACCTGAAAGTTTTAATTTTTAAAGTGTCCAGAAACCATGAAAGACATCAAAATTAGATGATACACTGTAGGAAGAAAGCAAGCAGTATATTGTGGTGTGCTTCTCAAGGTGATCTAACATAATTATAGGTATGCTAGCATTCAAACAAATGTAAAGGATAGAGAACACAAGGGAATCTGGTTAGCAAACGGGAAAAAAAGATCTAATATTTATTGCCTGCCTACAAACCAAGGACCTAGGTACTTAACAGACTATCAAATTTAATTCTTGTCTAAAATTTCATCAATAAATAAAAACACTGAGATTCTAAGAGCTAGCTGCATGTTTCCCAGTTCAGTGGTAGAGCTGGATTAAAACCTAGGTCTGACTAAAAAGCCCATATCTAGTATCTCATGTTGAAACCTGAATAAGTACCCGAGTCTACCTGCGTTTTTTTGGTCACTGCATTGTAAAGAGGCGGTGACTTGCAGTACAAATGGCAATTATTCTGAAATCTTTTGGATGGTAATAATGGTATAAGTCCCACCACGGTAACAGAACAACATGGGCACAGGTGCCCACACATATACAAAGGCTCAGGTTAGAGGGGTCCCAAGGAGCCTCTGGACCGGCCAACAGTGCATACAGTTTTATAATTGAGGAGGTCACACTCCTTGCCTCTTATGTGTGCCAGGAATTATGCTTATGTGAATTCTTAATAATCTTCACAAACACCACCAGATAGCTGCTATTATTACCAATATTTTAGAGATGAGAACTGAGGTTTAGACAAATAAGCAATGTACTGAATATTAAATAGAGTTATTAAATATTAATGGTCCAGTTGAAACTCAATCCCAGACTGGCTAACTCCAACATCTGTGAGCTTAATCAACCTGCGATAAAGACAAGCTTCCACCAAGCTATTCAAGTATGTCATACTATATACATGTAATTATGTTATCTGCATGAAGTTTGTTTTGTCTTTGTCACAAAAGATAAAGATTGCAATATTCTTAATACTCCCTTAAAAAATTATCTTTCAACGTGAGATCTACCCAAATATAATGAACTATACTCAGAGTTGCACAGTGCTTAGTGCTTAAGAAGGAATACTTAAGAAAGCTATTCTCCTTCTTACTGCAGGAGGACAAAATACCCAGAAGTGTTTAGAGGCCCTTTTTTGTGGCTTAAGGCGGCACAAATTAAACTGCTGACTTACCGGGTCTTTAATTGGCCAATCTGGAAACCGGAGTGTATCACACAGTTGTTTGAGGTAATAAATATTACAAAACAGTTCATTTTCTAGTTGTGGATAGTTGATCACAGGAATGGGACAATACTGATAAAGTGCTCTTGTGTTACTCTGAAGGCGAGGTGTGAAGTCAGCAAGATGGGCAGCAATCTTCTCTATCATGAGGCGCCTACAATCATAAAAACCTCCAGTCAAGCTTTATAAAGGGATTACTTTAAAGAGAAGGTTAAGATACATAATCATGCAAGATAGTTGTATCAATCATCTACAGAATAATTCAATTACTATCCTAAAATGAGAGCTTTTAAATATGTTACTTTGGGCATTTTATTGTACAAACATGGAAAAAACTTATCTATGATACTTATCTGTAAAGAGGATCATAGAGAAAAGGGCTGATACTCTCAGTCCTTCCTATTAAAAAATCAGCCATTAGAAGGGCAAATGGTATGCATCTGAATGCATGAGGGTGTAGCTAGGAAACTCAAACTTGCTATTATCCAAAGAAGCTCACTAGATGGTATTTATTTCAACAAACATACTGTAGTCTAGGATCTGGCCTCAGATAAGCAGAAACTTATCAGCACAAAGAGCAATCCATCTTTTAGATAGGGCCTTATATTAGCCAACCTCAGGAGAAAAATATTACACAGAAGAACTGTGTTGCTAATTTATTAATATTGTTACATATTTTTTCCCAATGAAAAATATGACTGCCATACAGAATATATTCAAATTGGTGGCTAACACATGACAAGCCCATAGGACAACAAGTCAAATGATAACAAGCAGGTGGCATGGAGTGTGTGCAGTCTGACGAGGATCAGTGATTGACAAAGAAGATCTAATGCCATCTAGCTAGGGGAATTGAGGGGTTCTCCAAAAAGAGACAAGCTTGACACTGGAACTATGAAGTGTCAAGCCTTGTCTGAACAGAAACTGGCTGGGCATTGTCATCTGCTTCTGAAACTTTCCTTTTTCTGTGTTTCCACAGGTTTCTCCTACAGCATTCCCCCGCCAATAAAGACATACCTTAGGAATGCTAACCTCCAGATTAAGGACAAAAGGTGTTGGGGAAAGGGAGCCCACATTCTAGAATAATTTCGGGTATCTCTGATCTGATCCATTGATCCAAATTATGTGGGCATAGTTTTTAATTAGTGGGAGTACAGTCCTACTTCCAAATAGCCAGAAGTATGTCTTGATTTTATCCCAATTTCCTATATATATTATCAGTTCATTACCTAAAATCTTACTAGTTCTATAAACCGATTTAAGAAGTACCAGTGATTGGTAGGCCCTACTGTTATACAAAGTTCTGTTAAGGTAATAGCAATTTTGTCAAATCTTGTTAGAACAGAGAAAACCTTAAGGCCTTATCGAAATCCATCATTTGATTTGGCATCAATGATTACTGTCATTTTAGATTATAAAACTAGTGAAAACACGTCTTTTAATAGAAGTTAAAGAAGATGGCGAGCAGCAAAGACTAAATTATAAAATACAAATCAATCAATCAACTGGTTATTTACCTCATTTCACTGCTCCAGATTGCTTCTGGAGTATCAAATTCTCCTAGAAAAATCTCAGAAAACTTTTCAGGTTCATAATTTTCTAAGTAACAAACCATTGCTTCAGGTAGAATGTGCCCAAGTATACTTCTTTGAAAAATATCTTGTCCTTTTGTCTTCAAAACAAAACAAAACAAAACGAAAGGTAGTCAAAAACATTAAAGTTATCTTTCAATTTTCTAATAAATGATTTATGGTTAGAGAAAACTTTAAGAAAGGAACACAATTGGAACAAATTGCTTTTATGCTTTGAGAATGTAGATGGAAACACAGCAAAATGTGAAGTGTAAGGTATCTGGTACAAACTGGCTTGGCATTCTAAGGCAGAATCAACAGCCTCTGGTACTGTAGCAGTCTTAGCTTTAAGTGTCACAAGCTGCCAGTATTATTTAGGACAACTGGCCTTTGACCACGTGTAACAGTAATGGACAAACACGAGGAATATCCCACAAAGATTTACATCAATTACCCTGCATTATATTGTTGGCTATAGTTCCCACCTGTACTTGCTTCTGTTTTCAAAAATAAGGTCAGAAGATCATTAAGAGCCTGTCCTCATGAAATGTAGCTAGGATCTAGATGGAGAATTTCTACTTAAAGTAATTATAATTAACTGTTTTGAGAAGTCCATATCCTCTGGCAGGCCAAATGGGGTCAGGATAATGATCACACTAAATTTTAAACTCATTTCTTTATTCAATGGAAATAAAATCCCAAGGGCTAGCTAGGATTTATACAAATAAATGCTTATTTCCTTCTAGGAAAATTTAAGACATTTTACTTATCTAGGATAAAACAAAGAGACAAGAGAAAAAACTCAAACATGGTTTTATCATGTGGTGCAAAGACAAATTAGAAGATGAATATTTTCAGGCTTTCTGCTAATAAGAGTAACAAATTCACTATCTGTTAAACTTTTGGGTAAAGAATTGCTAGTTGTATTCTTGAATACTATTATTTGGTAATTCAAACATCCAGATTTGTGCTTTAAATACTGTTTTGCTGTAATTATTCAAAATACTGTTAGCTGAAATGATATAAATCATTTCTAATATAAAATTTGGAAAAAATTACATTATGCATAATGGCACAGAAATAAAGGAAGAAAAAGAATGCCCAAATGTCTAACACTAATTAAGGTACTATCACTAGAGACTTTTTTAACTTGTTTATATTCTCATTTTCTATTTGTATAAAGCTGTGGAAATTATGCTGCCATGGGCATCTTTCATACTATACAAATGGGTCACTTTCTAGGGCTTCACTGGCTCCTCTATAAAACATACAATTTAGTGTCTATTGTCAAGGTGGTGCCAGCATTCCTCGGTTAGTCTTCTAAACAATGGTCTGGTTTTGGTTTATTATTCTGCTCTATCTGATCCAAAAAGAAGTCCATGCTCCATGAAGAGCTGAACATATTTCAAAACACCCTTCAGTTTCAACAATAAATATCTCTTTGTAAAATGTAGATATTAAGTTTAGATTGTCCAAACTACCTAAATAAGTCTTTTTTGTTTGTTTGTTTGTTCTTCTTTTAATTCCTAGCTTAACTCCTCAGTAAAATGACAAGAACACTTGAGAGCATGTGAAAAACTGAGTAGCTTCGAAAAAGAAACCTAGCACTTCTGCCACTTTGGGATCTGAACAAAAAGGCTGAAGTCTTCCTGAATTTTAGCTGACAACGTAAGACTCAGGTGAATTATTTACAAAAATCACTAATCTAAACCTTAATTCATGGAGGTGTCAGGCTATAATTCACAGCTGCAATCTCAATATTAAGTCTAATGGGTCAGCGACATTTATTTTCCTTTAAAAATATTACCTTAGACTTTATATGTGCAAGGTACCATGAACGATGTAAGAACAGAGTAAAACAATACCTGCCCTCAAGTCCTTATAGTCTAGTAAACATAATACACAGCTCAGGAAACTTTACAGTGCCAAAACAGCTTACCCAGGGCTAAGTATTCAGAGGATTAATCTGGCTTACCTCTTCTGACTTGAAAGCCTGTTTGGTATGTGTGTATTTCAAAAATCTAGAAAGAAAAATGAATTATCTATCAGATATAAAAAGCGATTTAGTTTTTGTAACCTTAGTTTTCTAAAGACTAGATCTTTTACAGCTAAATAAAACTTACAAATGGCCACTCACATAAATCCATATTCCCAAATTATTTAATTTCTGAATAAGGCAAGAACTTAACTAGAAAGATTTTTAAAGTGTAGTCATATTAAAGCTATGTGAAAATATAAAAAATTATTAAATTTTAAGCAAGCAAAATGTAAAACTGCATGTACAATATGAATATGGCTATATTAAATACATACTTAAATACTAGATAATACATTCTTATGCTAGATGTGGTATAGTGGTACAATTCTGAGTAATTTTCCCCCATTCTTCTACTTTTCAAGTCTTTAGACATTACTTAAATAGCCTTTATAATGAGAATCTTAATAAAAGCAATGATGTACTCACAAAAAATTCAATTAAATCAGTCCATGTAAAATTCAAATAATACTTTTAAATAGATTACCCTTAAAGTTCTTACCGAGCAACAGGAAGCACATTGGAACCTGTGTACATCATGATAAAGAAAAATACTCCACTCAGATAAAGGCGGGGTAACTGTGGGTTATCTTGCATGATATGGTATAACAAAATAGCAACCTTCTCAACAAGGATAGGGTCAAAGGTCAGCAGTAGCTGAAAAAAAATTAACATGTTTTCATTGGGTTGTAAAAAACCTGCATCATCACTTTAGGTTTTTTATTTCATATGCTGAGGTTATAGCTCCTTATTAAGTTCTAAAATAAAAACCCATGGGAGTCAGTAAGCTCATCTACCAGACCCACAACAGATTTGAAAAATGATTCATTCTACAATATTTAATGCAGAAAATCAATTGAGAGTTGATCAAAATGTATTCAGAAAAGCCCAAACATGCCTGAAGCTAGTTTTGTCATAACATTACAGGTAATATTGCTTCTTGTGCAAGAAGCTTCCTAAAAAGACTTCTCGGTTTGTTTCAATTCCGCTGAGCTGACATAAGAATCCCTTGAAGGCTTCTTGAGAACTCAAGGAGCAGAGCAGAAAATAACGATCAATGAAACAGCCTAAAAAGTAGATCCAGAAGTGCAGGTAAAAGGCAAGAGGGTAAACAAGTATCAGGTAGTACATCTGCTACCAGAAATTACCAAAAGATGTGGCCTCTAGAAATCTGAGCTATAAATATGGGAATTTCTGGGATTACTCTAATAAATCTGGGCTAATTAAAAACCATACAGAATCGCTATCAATAAACTTTTGATAAACATTTAGTAAGTTTTATCTATGAAGCTTAATAAAGGTGTCATTCCAATTTTCTATAAACACCTGCTTCCAATGAATCCTCAATTTTGGGTCAAATGCTCCCAGTACAAAAAAAAAAAAAATTTATAGCCAGGCGCAGTGGCTCACGCCTGTAAGCCCAGCAGTTTGGGAGACTGAGGCAGGTGCGTCACAAGGTCAGGAGTTGAAGACCAGCCTGGTCAATATGGTGAAACTCCATCTGTACTAAAAATACAAAAAATTAGCTGGGCGTGGTAGCGGGTGCCTGTAATCCCAGCTACTTGGGAGGCTGAGGCAGAATTGCTTAAACCTAGGAGGAGGAGGTTGCAGTGAGCAGATATTACACCACTGCACTCCAGCCTGGGCGACAGAGTAAAACTCCATTTCAAAAAATAAACAAATAAATAAATTAATTAATTTACAATAAAGAGTAAGTAGCTCAAATTAGGAGGCTAAAGTTCTACACTCATGTGAGACTAAACAGCTATGTGTCTTTTAAGTAAATAACTCAAATTTCTCTGTGCTTTGGTATCTTATGTATTCCATAAGGTATTTAGATTAAGCGTTTCATACTATTACATATTTTTAAAACGAAACATACAGTCATATAGGATTTTCCCTAGTGTTAATGGCAGTAGTTCAAGACTTGACATTATGGGAATTAGCAGCAAACACACACACAAGCGCACACACACACCCAACCACCCACCGTATTTCAATCTGTCACTATACCAGAAAACCTAGAACATTTATTCAGCACACACACCCCCAGAGTATTTCAAACTATCACTATACTAGAAAACCGAGAACATTTACTCACTGTATCTTGGACCACTCTAAAAATTCTGAAGCTCTATCAGATGGTAAAAATGAGTACTGCTCTTAAAGTCAAATGAATTATAGATATCCCTTTCCAACCAATGAAGATAACGTTCCCGGAAAGTACTACAGCCACCTAACTGTGCTTTGGCAAGATTTGGGTCTCCCAGAATATAAAAAATTAAGAGAAAAATAAAAATAACTTCTTAAAAATATTTTTTTAACTCAATATAAAAAAAAAAAGAAGGAGTCACACACTGTTCAAAGAAGCTAGATTTATCAATACAAATATCTTTAATCACGTTGTTCAGATCTTACTGAAAATTTTTGGTTAATTAAAAGAAAGCCTCCCTCCCCCAAGCTTCATGTTATGCTGAGCACATTTCTTAAAAGTTTTTTAATCAACCCTTCCTAGCCTGAAATTTAATGCCATTTGTATTTACTTTTTCCTTTCAGTTTCGTAAGACTTAGAAAAATGGTAGAGGTTGATCTTCTGGGTGTGGTGTTTTAGCCACATGTTGAGAGGGTCTATCAAGGAGAACACATTCCTCTCTCTGCATCACCTCACACATGCAGCCACATGGCCCCACGGGGAGGGGGATGTGGTAATAGTTTAGAGTCCTCAATAACTGCAGTGCTTTTTCACTGAAGGATCTGAATGGAAATGTCCACAAGAGAAAAGCACAGAAATGTTAAAATGTGAGTATGCTTAAATAACAGAAATTGGCAAAAAAAAAAAAAAAAATAGGGCATTATTGTATTGTATTTAGAAGTCTTTTACAGCATCAATGACTTACATAGGTATTTAGGTAGTAAATAAGTGAATGTAAAAATATATAAACTGAGTTAACTCTTCTCTCCCATTGCAGACCAATGTACAACTGAAAGGTACAAATGGCACAAATTACTGGCATAGAACTTAATAGAAACATTTGCCTGAAGTCTCTAGGACCTGACTTATTTGGGTTTAATGCTAATCTGAAGTTTAAATAGCTTAATTCCAAAAAAGCAGAATAACGCAAAAGAAAAAGGGATGATTGGAAACCTTTTAAGAAATGTGCTCAGCATAACATTAATTCCAACTCACTGCTTCGAATCATTGGTATCAATGAAAACATAATTAAGAATAGTCAAAATCTAGGGTAGAAGCTAGTGAGACCGCTGTGATTACTACTTAAGATATAAGCCAACAAATCCACCCCTGTGGCCTGCTGGTGTACCTCCCAGTAGTCTTAACAACATCAACATACACCACAAACTGGAGTAAATCACTTTTCAGATATTAAAGAGGTGTGATTTTAAAAATAGGTAAAAAATAAAACTCTTTTAGCACATTTCTGGAATCTGGAAACATCTCATGTTTAGGTTCAATTTTATGTAATCAAAAGTTTGATTTTAGTTGCAGCATATTCAGCAACTCAAGAGTAAGTGAAATAGCCAGGTGCGGTGGCTCAAGTCTATAATCCCAGCACGCTGGGAGGCCAAGGCAGATGGATCATTTGAGGCCAGGAGTTTGAGAACAATCTGTTTAACATGGGGAAACTCCTTCTCTACTAAAAATACAAAGTAGCTGGGTGTGGTGGTGCACACCTGTAATCCCAGCTACTCGGGAGGCTGAGGCAAGAGAATCATCTGAATATGGGAGGCAAAGGTTGGAGTGAGTCAAGATCCCACCACTGCACTTCAGCCTGGGCAACAGAGAGAGACTGTCTCAAAAAAAAAATTAAAAAAATAAAAAATTAAGTGAAATGAATGTAATTCAAATCTTCTCTTTTTGAGACAAGGTCTTGTTCTGTTGCCCAGGCTGGAGTGCAGTGGCATGATCACAGCTCAATGCAGCCTCAAACTCCTGGGAACAAATAATTGTCCCACCTCAGCCTCCTGAAGGGCAGGGACTACAGACGTGTGCCATCATGCCTGGCGGTTATTTCCTTATTATTATTATTTTTTTTTGTAGAGATGGAGTCTTCCTACGTTGACCAAAGTAGTCTCGAATTCCTGGACTCAAGCAACCCTCCTGTCTCAGCCTCCCAAAGCACTGGGACTGCGCTGGAGGTGTGAGACTCCACACCTGGCCTGTTTAGGCTTTTTGAAAATGGAATAGACTGCAACAAAACAAAGACTGGTACTGATAATAAAATTAAGAGAAAATGATTCTTAAAATTGCTCCTAGTTTGGTTACATAAAAGTAACTCACCTGAATAATATGGGGAAGGCAAGTGCTATCTGACAGCAGTCTTTTCACTTTGGGTAGAGGCCGAATGATGGCATTGTCTTGATCCCTAGAAAACATTTTCTCATGTCAACATTTAATGTATTTATTAAAATTTGTATGTTCAGAGCATATGACATTCTACTAGGCATGAAGCAAGTTACCTTACTTTTTTGTTAATGAAGACTAAGCTCTCATACAGCTGGAAACATGATTAGGTATTTTGGTTTAAATCTATTTGGCTGCTTAATATGACTTCATTTCCTTCCATAAGATTTCCTTGAATAACAGTATCCTAGAAGAGCCAAAGACTCTTATTTATTATTTAATTGATTAAACTTGGTGTTGTCCAACACACTGTCAGTGGATATTTTCCCCCAAGGGGCTTATCAAAGTTTGTTACATAAATTTAAACCTTGATTTAACTATGTTTGGTATTTTCTAAGTATTGCTTTAATTTTAATGCTACCTTATTTCTAAATACTAACTGTGTAACTTTTGAGTCCAACCGGAACCATGAAAACTTCAAGTGTTTTAAAATATGTGACAGTTTCTCACTAATTTCCAACACAAGACATCTTTAGTTACCGTAATGAATCAAAATGATTTATATGTAAATATCTCATAAAGATTAAAAAGTTCCATGCAAGTGTTACATTTACGACTTAGAGAACAAATTCTCACCTTTACTGGTCAAGTGGAGCAAGATGTGGAGCAAGATGTGGGCCTACACTTGCCTTATATAGCAGAAACAGCTAGCCTGTCAGATCAATAGCTGGCATTCACCACTGTCTATGGACTGCAGTATGTGTAATTCAAAACATTCACACCAATTCACAGAAATTATAATATTGTAAGTCTCAGTTTTGTAATATTATTTGAAATCTCCCAGAGAAAGCTGTTTTAGTTACTTTATTAATATAATTTGCAAATTCTTTATATCCATTTCAAAAAATGCCAAAGGTCAAAGCAGCATACCTCCAAGGCCATAAATAGGAATCTTTGTTTTAAACCACCAGACTGATTCTATGATGTTACTAAAGAAGCATATCAATTATCCATGAAAACATTCAATTACATTTTACCTGCTTGGAAAATATCCACACATTGTGATCAACATGTTCAATATAAGGGTAGCAAGGTCAGTTTCATTCAGGACAGCCTGTCCACTGGCTAAGAGACACCACTTAAGCTGGGGTATGGACTGAAGTGGTCGCCATCCATCCATGCCTTGAGCCCAGCATCTGGTTTTTGCATTTAACATTCCTTTGGTCCACAATTCTTGCATCTTAATGGATGGAAGGCATTGTTACAAACAGACAAAATAAAATGAAAAACTTCACTAATGTTTTCTACCTTATAGTAAATACATACTAAATTATGAAACAAACATGCAAGTACACTATTTTAGGAAAACCAAGTTTTGTTGACAGGCCTTTGGGAACCCAAATTTGGTTAATACAAAAAAAACCAAAAAAAAACAAAAAAACAACCTACCACCACTTTGTCAACCTGCAGAGCATAAAGAATACTGGAAGGAGTAAAAATGATAGGTGGAGTGCTAATTAAATTATATGACAGCAGAAGGGTTGGTCCTCTATAAAACTATTTTTGCCCCAATTCAAAATGAGCCTGGGAGGCTGAAGATTGGAGGCAGGATCAAATACCAAGATAAAGGGGAAAATTGTCCTTAGTTCTTGGATTGAGTGATTTTCAATGAATTTTAGACTGTATACTAAAACTTATTTGTTCATACCATATAGAAACATAGTTTGACATAAGTACTAAGAGAGTTTTTTTTTTTTCTTTTTAGGAGATAGGGTTTCGCTATTCATTGCTTAGGCTGGAGTGCAGTGGTATGATCATGGCTTACTGCAGTCTCAACCTCCTGGGCTCACGTGACCCTCCCACCTCAGCCTCTCAAGTAGCTGAGACTATAGGCATGCACCACCATGCCTAGCTAATTATTTTTTATTTTAATAGAGACAGTGTCTTGCTATGTTGCCCAGGCTGGTCTTGAACTCCCAGCTTCAAGCGATCCTCCCACAGTGCTGGAATTACAGGTGTGAGCCACTATACACAGCCAGAAATTATTACATTAAAGTCACGAAAAACCTGAATGCTACATCCAGAGCAACAGCGTTTAAACAAGGCTTGAAGGCATAATTTTATATGTATGTTTGGTTCTCCATTTTTCACGTGGAAACTGAGTTGCAGGGCACTTGGAGCTAATAACAGGAATTTAAATGACAGCTTTAAAATATTCCACACCTCTATAAGTACTAAGCAGGAGGGCATAAGAAATGCTGAGACCTTCACAAAAAGTTTCTCCAAGATACACACCTCATGAAATCCATATGGGCCACTCCTTTCTTTGTCTGCGTTGCCAAAATACCATTCTTTTTCACTCTCTCTTTTCATATCTGGAGCAGCTTCAATTACATTGCTCTAAGTTTAAAAAATATTTAAATTATTTTCCAAGGCAGAAATCTAAGAGACCAGATGTCATAAAACAAAGTTGCACAGCAGTACTTTGGAGGGGTTTATATTCCTTTAAAAGTTAACCTGAAATTTTAAGTGACCTTATTTTAAGATTTAAGAGTTCAGGACAAAATGCCTAACCTAATAGTCCAAAAAAACTATTTCCTTATTAATATACATTTGAAGTAAATCGTTTCCTAAGTTCACGCTCAGCAATCTAAGCTAAATTCAGTGACATCTACACTCCCCATTGGTCATCAATAAATACCAAGGACATTAACATTTTAGTAGCAAAGAATATTGCAAATAGTTATGTAAATAGATATGTATCATTAATCTTAAGCAATAATGCTCAAAATATTAAAGTTCTTTTGGGGGAAAAACTCCAACTAAGAGTTCCAATAAGTATCTGAGATCAAAGCATTAAAATGCTAACAGCAAAGTTAGTTTTCGGTGGTTTTATATACTTAGTCTCAATTTATTATCTATTACCCTTACTACAAATAATTCTTACAATGTTCTCTATCAATGTTTTACAAGAATCTACGTTAAAATTTTTATGTAGTTGGGTTATTTTATCACAACATGATTCTTACGTTTTTCGTCTTTCTTTTTTGAGACAGGGTCTTACTTTGTTACCTAGGCTGGAGTGCAATGGCACAAAAATGCCTCACTGCAGCCTTGACTTCCCAGGCTCATGCAATCCTCCTGCCTTAGCCCCTCAAGTAGCTGGGACTACAGGTGTATGCCACCACATCTGGCTAATTTTTTGTTTTTGTCAAGATGGGTTTTGCCAAGTTGCTTAGGCTGGTCTTGAACTCCTGAGTTCAAGCGATCCTCCTGCCTCAGCCTCCCAAAGTGCTGGGATTATGGGTGTGAGCCACCATGCCCAGCCTGTTCTTTTTCTTACAATCACTTTCTTTGAGAATGAAATAACATGTTTTAAATACTGCCATTAATTATCAGCTTTCAGTTAGGCTCATATAGAGAGGTACAGCAAAGCTGTTATGAGCATACAGACTTCTGGGTCTTAACTGTAGCTCTGCCACTTATCAGGTGACCTTGGGCAAGATAGTTAGCCTCTGTGTTCCTTAGTTTCCTCATCTGGAAAACGTGGATAGTAACCACCTCAAAGGGCTGTTGGGGGATTCAAAAAGTTAATGTATTATATGTGTACCAGAACAGTACCTGTTGTAATGGTATATAACAGAATATGCCATATACTAAATACTCAATTAGCACTTTCGGTCACAATTCACACGAAATCTAACATGACACATCTCCTTACATCAGGAAATTAAAACACCAAAAAAAAAAAAAAATCAAATGAGCTAAGGATAGATTCTTCTATAAGTTAAGTATCAGTCCTCTTGGGGGTTTCAATAAGGTGCCCAGACTCCTTTAAGGCAAAGCATATTCTTACTGCTTGCCAATGTTAAAAGTACTAGTTACACATCTAATGAATTCCGTTTATGTCCTGAGAGTCACATTGCCTCAAGATAAGCCGTATTAGAGATAGTTACTTTAATTGAAAAAATAAAACTCAATCGTTACTGTCCATTTTTGATTGTCCTTTCAGTGGTTTCACATTTTCTGTGTGAAATCTCCGAGAACTAGTACTCTGTAATTACTGGAGAAATATGTGATTGACCATGTATTTTCAGATTTCTATGATTCTTTTGACTCCAAAATTATACTCAAAGAATGTTAAGTTTGTAAAACCTAAACAAGGATACGTACTTGCAGTGGTACTGTAGCTCGGCTTACATGGAGATGTGCAAGGGTAAGCAAGTCCACAAGGATTCTTATTCCATTTGAATCCATGAGATCCTTAACATTTTTCTGGAAGAAGAAAACATTTTTTTCGTAATCTAAACACTTTTCATAATCTAAAACCTTTCCCAACAGTACCTTTCCCAATAGGTACTACCACCTACAAGGTCCTCGAAGAGGAGAATGTTTGGAATCTTTGGAAATAATTGATACAACTGGTATTACTTGGTCTTTTCAGCATTTTGTGTTCAAGGAACCTGAATTCCAATTGATTAAAAGGGCAAAATTGTATTACAAAGAGATCACTTAAGAATTTTTACTTAAATATGTTCTGAAGAAAAAACAACCCATAAAAATAAAAGCAAACAAATTGAAGACTGTCATGATAAACTCTGGTTTTACAATTATTCTGCCAAGGTCTTTTTAATAAACAGATTATTCTATATCAGAAATAAAGTCTGCTATATTAAAAAATCCTTTAATGTTCCAGTTTGTTTTCTTAAACTTACAATAACTGGTAATTTCTTAGAAGAGACTATAATTTAAATTAAAATTTCTTTGTACTTATAATTACACTTCAGTTTAAAACATTTGCATTACTTACTATAAGAATAAAACTACACAAATTGGTATTAGTATCCAAGTTTTAAGAAATGAAAATCTGCTTACGCTTCAACATAAATTGTGAATTAATTTTATATATTACAACTATGAATTCCTCTTGTTCGAAATGAGCATGAACTTATTAAAATGTCTTCAAAAAGAAAACAGTAAAATGACTAATTTATAACTTCCAATTACTTTTTATCTACAAAATGTATACTGATAAAGACTTTCCGTTTTATGTCAAACATATATTTTACTTAAAATTTAACCCTAGAGAGTCCCTAAAGAAAAATAAGGTAATAATTTTTATTATTAAAGATCATTTTAATGTATTAAAAGTCATCCATTATTCATCATTCAGAATTTTATTATGATTCATTCATTCTGCACCCATAACATTAAGACAGACTATACAGGGAATACTGACAAAACTCTTTCCCTCCAGGTTAGAGCACACAGAACTTTGTCTAAAAAGGAGAAGACAGAAAAGAACACTCCCTGGATAATCAACTCAAACTGTGAGTTTATCTTACATTACTTATATGACTTGGAAATAACAATGTATGTATGCGAAACTACTGTACCTTATTAAGGATCAACTTGTTAAGGAAGAGAATCAACCTATCTCGTTCAAGTTTATCTGTGCACTATTGAAATAAATGAGAATCTGGTCAGAACTGAATAGAAATAAAAATTAAGCTATTACTATTACTAGACAAAATCAATCAACAGCCCATAAGTAATGCCATCTTTTAAACATTAAAGAGAAAAATCATAGAAATCTGTCAATTATTGCAATTCCTTAATGAATCCTGAAAATTACATTCTTTATAACTTTATATAACTTATCTAATTTCCCTAGAAATTGAAGTAAGTGAAAAAAATTGAAGTAAGTGAAAAAATTGGTCCAAATGATACTTTAAGTAAAAGGAATGTAAACACAAAAGAAAGTATAAAACATACACTGCAACAAACAGGTAGCAATCAAATAAGCTGCATGATGAATTAATTTGTCCCCTTCACCATGTTCAAGTGTTAAATCACAAATTCTTTAAAAAAAAGAAAATTTTTTTTTGAGACAAGGTCCTGCTCTGTCATCCAGGATGGAGTGTGATCACAGCTCACTGCTCAACCTCCTGGGTTCCAGTGATCCTCCCACTTCCAGGTGAACCACCAGATACATGCCACCATGTCCACTAATTTTTTTATTTGACAAACTGTATAAAATTCTTTGTAAAGTGCTAACTCAAGGTTTCTTTTTTGGAGGGTTAGCATTGTAGTTTTAAAAGGTTTTTGCTATCTTCACACTTCTAAATTTAGTATGCTAGCATCAATTAAGATTTTTCCAAAATGGAAAATCAAAGGTACATACAACTCTAGAAGTCACCATTTCTTTTATACACCTGTCCAACTCATCCATACGTAAAGACTGACTAGTAGGTCAACTAAAGTCATTTGAAAATAGTAACTGAAACACATAAAGCGACATGGACAAATTCTAACCCATTATTCATTTTCCTATTCATCTAACTCAGATTTAAGTAAGTATAAATTTACAGAAAAATGAATGCAGAAAGTTACAGTAATAATGTGATCAAACAGAATTTAAATTTAGTTTTAAAATTTAACACATACCCTAGTGACACTATCAAATAGTAATTTCCTTAAATGATATCCTTACCCTCTCTAACATTCCAATGATATATCTGGTATCTGTAAAAGGTCCTATTTCTTCGTGACATCTGCCATAAACAATAGCAAGGGCTTGTAAACATAAACACTTCATGTTTACTTTTGGGGTGAGCAAGAAGCGATGATAAAGCTCATTGAAAAATTCATACCTAGATTAAAAAAAGAAAGTTCACAATAGAAATAACCATGAAACCAACAGTGAGAACAAATGCAACAGGATATACAGAGTAGCTCACGATCTCTTTATTGATCCACTTTCTTCATTCTCATCTTCCTCCAATAGTAATCTCAGGTAATAGTCTCCTATTTTAATTTCCTCTGCCAGGCACTCATATTTAACCTTCATAAACAAAAGCAAATTACACTATTTTAGTATACAATAGATTTTGGCAATTTCTAATAATTGTTTCTTATAATTCTTTCTGTTC
This sequence comes from Piliocolobus tephrosceles, assembly GCF_002776525.5. Lineage (NCBI taxonomy): Eukaryota > Metazoa > Chordata > Mammalia > Primates > Cercopithecidae > Piliocolobus > Piliocolobus tephrosceles. Next base: position 154,973,078 of record NC_045435.1, on the reverse strand, counting down.
AGAACTTACTTCTTACAATACCTGTTAATTCAATATTGTTAACATGACTATTTTAGCTAAATGCTGAGAATTACATACCAATTTTATAAATGTCAGACTTGCTGATAAAAACGATCATAGCACTATGTGGTGTCAATTAAAAAACGAAGAATAAAATCTGCTTTATTCCCTACTGGGTTCGCCATAAAAAAGCAAGGAGTAGATGGTCCTGCATCATACATAATTTGCTCAACACACATACACTACTTCAGGTCCTCCCTCTATCCTGCAGCTCTACCCCCGGTGATGTGCCAAGACTTAAAACCAACACATCAACTACATTTTACATTTTCGTAAAGAATACCTTCTATGTCAAATCACCCCATTCTACTAAATTGAGGTGATAAATGAGGGCAAAGTCAAAGATCAGGAGTTGGGCCAGCACCACCATGCTTGCACTCAGGTTGTGTGTCTCAAGGAAAGATTTCAGGCAATTATAAAAAGGAATTCTCAGATCAAAATTCTTTTTCCAAAGTCTGAAATAATGGATTTCTAAAAATATGAATTATATAAAATCAAATATATATCTTCGTTTCACTTTTTTGAGATGGAGTCTCACTCTGTCTCCCAGGCTGGAGTACAGTGGCGTGATCTCCACTCACTGCAAGCTCCGCCTCCCAGGTTCATGCCATTCTCCTGCCTCAGCCTCCTGAGTAGCTGGGACTACAGGTGCATGCCACCACGCCCAGCTAATTGTTTTGTATTGTTAGTAGAGACGGGGTTTCACTGTGTTAGTCAGGATGGTCTTGATCTCCTGACCTCATGATCCGCCCACCTCGGCCTCCCAAAGTGCTGGGGTTACAGGCGTGAGCCACCGCACTGGCCTCACTTTCTATAAAGTCTAAGCATTCAATTCATTCAGTTTCTATTAAGCATATACTGCGTGCCATGCACTATTCTAGGCACTGGAGACGCAGTAGTTGAACAAAGGTTTCTGCCCTCACAGGTGAAGCCCATGAAAAAGTGAAATATATTTGATAGCTGGGTAACAGTAAGTACTACAGACTGAAATAAAGCAGGAAATGGGGATAGGGAGACAGAATGTAGACGCAAATATGTGTGCACGTATAAAAGGGGGCTGCATTTTTAAACAAGGTATCCAAGGGAAGGCCCACTCAGATAACGACATTCAAAAGATCCAAAGATGAGAAAACACGTTATGAGGCTATCTGGGAAAAACCTTATTCTAAGCAGAGGAAACACCAAATAAAAAGACCTTGAGGCAAGAACGTGAGTTTGGTGTTTTCTAAGAAGCCTGTTTGAACAGAGTGTGAGAGAGGGAGAGGAGTAGGAGATGAGATCAAAGAAACAATGCTTAGCACGGGGGGTTACATAGATTCTGGCTTGTAAGTCATTTTAAGGTCTCAGATTTTAACTGAGATGGGAAACCACAAGAGCACCAAGGGTTTGAGCACAGAAATAATGTGCTTGCTACTTAGCAAGGAAACTCTGCTATGTTGATAACAGATTCCAGGGAGGCAAGAGTAGAAGCAGTGATACTGTTGCAATCTACCAGCAAGAAGGTCTGAATAAATTTTGAAGGTGTACTGTATGGAATTTGCTAAAAAACCTGATATGGGGTTTAACAGAAAAAATAATGTCAAGGGTTTTCACTAGAAAATAAGGACTAGTCATTATCTAAGATCATAAAGAGTGTAAGTGAAGTAGGCTCAGGGGAAGAACAAGAGCACAATTTTGAAGAAAAGTTCTAGATACTTATTAGATACCCAATTATGAGTCTAGGTATGAAGTATGAAGTCTAGGGCCGAAAGTCTAAGCAAGAGATAAAAATCTGGAAGCCATCAGCAAATAAAAAACCTTTAAAGCCAGACTGGGCAACACGGTAAAACTTTGTCTCTATAAAAAAATACAAAAACTAGCTAGGCATGGTGGTGCAAGCCTCTGGTCCCACCTACTGGGGAGGCTAAGGTGGAAAGATTGCTTGAGCCAATGAGGCAGAGGCTGCAGTGGGCCAAGATGGCACCACTGCAGTCTAGCCTAGGCAATAAAGCAAGATCCTATCTCGAAAAAATAAAATTAAATAAAATAAAAACATTTAAAGCCATGAAACTTAATGATTTCATTGAGGCAATGAATCAAAATGAAAGAGGTCAAAGAACTGAAACTTTGCAGCCAGCCAACATTTAGTGGTCAGCGAGATGAAGCAAAATGAGTAAGGAAAACTTGATAAGTAGACAGTGAAGAAGGAGAAAATCTAGAAGAATACAGACTCCCAAAACCAAGTAAAGGCAAGTTTTTCATTTTGTTAAGAAAAGAATGACCATATTCAAAGTATTACATGTTTTGGAAATGCAACTGGGTTAAAGATCAAAGCCTGCAGGATCACTCACATGTTCAAATTTAAAGCTATTATAATAGTCTAAATTACATATGGTTATAATATACTTCAATTATATATACACCCACACATATAAAATTACCTACCACCACGACCTTTCTTGTTTTTCCTGCTCTTCACATCAATAGTTTAACAGAACAGCAAAATATGGTCACATTCAGAATCAATTAACACAAAAAAAAATCAAACAAGTTACAAGGACCAAGGCAAACAGGGTATGTTTCAATGAAAAAATAACTCAAAGGTCCCAGAAATGAAAGAACAGATTCGGAATGCATAGAATCAAATTTATTAAAATTCTTACATGATTCTCAGGTACAAAGCTAAGTTACTTAACAAAATTTTTTATTTTGTCTGACACAAAGATTTAAGTTTTCCAATATTTCCTACATAACATTAAAGGGGAAAGGCAAAGACAAGTTATGTAATTACAATTAAAAAAAAAAATCAGTCCCCAAATAGTACACGCTTTATTTTTAAGATTAATACACTGGAAAAATCAAACTTTACCTCAAACTCATGGTGGTTCCAAGAGATCACATTAGCACTTCCAAGCTCTCTGTCAATATTAAATGCTCTCATTTCAGATTCAAGAGTATCTTTCAGTTCTTCTCGTGTTTTGAAATTCCAAATAAGGTTTGACCTGGCATGGTCTTGACCAAACCTAGACATACATATTATGGAAATAGCAGGATGAACTAAGCATTTTAAAAAACCTGTAAATATCCCTTACTGTACCTTATAGTACATTATAATAAGAAAAAGAAAGTGGAATAGACTTTAGCAAGTTTAAGTAAAGAAAATAAAATCTGTGTAAAGAAGTAGAGTAAAATATTAATGATAGAATCTTGGTGGTAGGTATACAGATATCCACTGCAAAATTCTTTTACCTTTTGTATGTTTGAAAGTTTTCAAACATAGGCCAGGCGCGACGGCTCACACCTGTAATCCCAGCACTTTGGGAGGCCGAGGCAGGCAGATCACGAGGTCAGGAGTTTTAGAGACCAGCCTGGCCAATATGATGAAACCCCGTCTCTACTAAAAATACAAAAATTAGCCAGCCATAGTGGCACGTGCCTGTAGTCTCAGCTACTTGGGAGGCTGAGACAGAAGAATCCTTGAACCAGGGAGGTGGAGGTCGCAGTGAGCTGAGATCGTGCCACTGCACTCCAGCCTGGGTGATAGAGCAAGACTCTGTCTCAAAAAAAAAAAAAAAAAATTCATAATAAAAAGTTGAGCAAAAAAGGGAACCTAAACTATACAACAAACCTGTGTGAATTTTTTAAAAAATCTGATATTTCAACTTCAATGTTTATTGCTAATACAAATTCCAGTTAGAAAACAATTCTATTGGCCAGGCGCAGTGGCTCCCACCTGTAACCCCAGCACTTTGGGAGGCCAAGGTGGGCAGATCATGAGGTTAGGAGTTCGAGATCAGATCATGAGGTTAGGAGTTCGAGATCAGCCTGGCCAATATGGTGAAACCCCGTCTCCAGTAAAAATACAAAAAATTAGCTGGGTGTGGTAGCGCATGCCTGTAATCCCAGCTACTCAAAGGCTGAAGCTGGAGAATCGCTTGAACTCGGGAGGCAGAGGTTGCAGCGAGCCAAGATCACGCCACTGCACTCCAGCCTGGGCAACAGGGCGAGACTCCGTCTCAAAACACACACACACACACACACACCACAATTCTATTGTCAGATATAGATTTTTAGGTTGGGGAGATAAGAATTGCTGGACTTTTGGGTAAAGCATGTGGAATCAGCAACAATCTATATATGTTAGGACTTTACAGACTACCCAAGAAAGAATACTGCAAACTGCCAAGCTATGACTGAGCATTTTCCACGTATCTTCCTCATATGCTTGGAGTAACTATTGTAAAACATTTGGGAACAAGTCTAACTGGGGATGAACGGGCTTCACATATGCTTACTTTCAAGTCTGCAATCCGCCTAGAAAGTCTCATTTCAGAGTTCCAAGGAAGTTCTATGGGGCGCAACACAACTAAGAGAGAAATCCAAGGCATATACTTAAGGATATACTATATACATACGGTATACTTTAAAAGTAGTGAGGGGGAGTTTTCAAAGGACATATTTTTCTTTATTGGCCAAGGTATAATTGATATGTCAGTTTCCAGAGTGAGTAAGTTATCTAAAAGAAGCTTTGCAAACTCCCCAAAATGATTGTTTCCCTGTCCTATGTGTATGTGTGTGTGTGTGTGTCCAGGAAGGGGGTGCAGGGTGAGGGTGAGATTAGTGGATAAGAAGAGGGAAGAGGTTACCACATTTGAAAGGAGGGAAGGCCCTCCTATCAGCTAACTTGGACACTCATTTCTCACAACTCTTATGTTATTATCATCTGCCTCTTAAGACTCCATTTCCAACTAGGAATTATGCAATTATTTCTAAGCCTGCAATAAAGTATTTTAAAGTAATCATCACTAAGCCTTAATAAAGTCTTTAATGTAATTTTAGTTCCTCAGACTATCACTCTATGAAAAGCCTTAATTCTAGGAGCATCTCTAGTCACCCCAATCTTAACAGTTATAGTTCCTGAACTTGATGGCATAAAAATACCTGTGGCATAAAGCAATAGTTTCGGGGAAGAAAAACATGTCATGATGCTCTCATGGCAATACTAAATTTAATCTTTACTGGAAAAAGAGACCTACAGTTTACCTATAATAGAAGAGATCCCAATTTGCTTCTATTTTTATTCTTTGTCTTCTCTTTCGAAGAACTACTGGCTTCTGATTTATATTCTGGAATAGAAAAAAACTTCATAGTGCTCAATCTGGGGCTACCAAATAGGCTTAGTCAGAAGATCATCAATTTACAAGTGATGAGAAACATTTCTTTCATCAAATTTTGACGGAAACAAAAATTAATGGAATAAATAAAATCTATACAACATGAATATAAATGTAGGATATTAAATTATATCACATATAATTTGACAACATATATTTCTATAGTGTTACTCAAGTATTTTCCATGTAGTCTAAAGCTGTTTCAACACCAAATTTTGTTAAAGTTTACAGTGATTAATAAAATTTATAATAGTCAAAAACAGTGACTTGTTTCAAACATTTACATGCAGTTAACACAAAAGTCTTGGGACAACAATAAACGCAAAAGATTACAGATTGTTAAAGTGCTACCAAAGCCAAGAGGAGCAAGTACAAATTGAAATAGCTAATGGAGAAGAAATGTGTCTACATTCAAACACATGTGAAGTAAGACTTGAATTTATTAAACAAAGAATTATCAAAGATGACTTCACATGCCAGGCAGCTTAATGCATTTCACACATGTAGCAGGAACTTACACTCACCATATTGTTTTTGTCCTGAATTTAGTTGTAAAAAGGAAAAAAAATTAAAAATAAAAACAGAATGACCCTAGATCTGCTAAATTATATCTATTACACATCAATATAAAATTATCTTCACTTTAAGACTAAAATAGGTGCACGTGCTTCTCTAAGCCTGTGACTCAAATTTTAGGCAGTCATAAACCCTATGAGAATTCAAAGAGAGCTATGGCCCCTGTTTCAGAGATAGGCACATACTTAAGGTTGCAACTGGAAGAGAAGATTTCAAGGAATTCTTAAAGTCTCTATATGGACCAGAGGTTAAGAATCTCTGTTCCAAATGAAACCTATCTATATATCAGACATGAAAACTCTAATCCTCATTGTGATAGAAACAAAAAGTAGAAAGTGGTATAGATTAAAACATGGAAGTCTGTAATTTCATTAAAGTGCAAAAAAAACCCCAGACTAGCTGATATAGAAAAAAAAAGGTAAAATAAATTTTAAAAAATATTGTTTGAAATATAAACCCTGTAAGTTATATAAGAAAATGTTTCCTACAAATTTTAATTCTGTGCACTATCACGAAAGCTAATGCAAACTGGTTTGAATAAAGTATATAAATAATTCAAAATTTGGTTTAATGACAAACCTTTTCTTAAACTTTCTAATTAAGAAGTACTTTCTTCAATCCCTCCTCCCCTCCAGGACAAAAGGCTGGCAGTCCAAAGTAATAAAAATGTAAATACTATACAGAAAAAGGGCAAAAAGCTCTCCCTAAACTAAGTGACTGAACTGGAGACTCAGGCTAACAGTTCTAACTAGCTAAACAAATCCCTAAACTGAAAATAACAAAGAAAAAGCAACCTTACACATTAGCCAAAGGTTACTAGTAATCCAGCACAGAGCATCAGCTGCAAATGGAACTGACTTCATAAACACTGATTATATAAGAAATGCAGATTATTTCAAGAATTGCCAGTTAATCTTGACAATGATTAGTTTTCAGACTCTAACTACAGCATAAGATCATTCTAAACTTTGATGTTAGTGTTTCTATTAACAAAACAGTCACAAAGATTATTTGCTGTTACCTAAAGAAATTAATGTTAAAAATAGGACCCACGCAGAAAGGAGATAAGCCATTGATGCTAACCAAAAGATCTTCTTGACCAACATTTATCTGGCATCATTATTTGCTCAAAACTTTAGTAATACCCCATGGAAATGATACCAACAAACCAGTAAAACATTTTTTATATTAAAAATATTCTTTTCCCTCTAAATTGTTTTAAAATAGCAGATTATTGTCTACAGTTTTAGCTAAGACAGCTTTGTGTTCATGCTTATGTTGGATAAATGTTACATATGAAGTCTGATGCCAAAAACTTATCTGCAGTATGATAACTATATTTAACAGCTTGAAACAACTGTTATTTTAGAAATCAGTTTAACTACCTGAAGCCAGGAGCTTGCAATTTTTAATAACTGTGAAAATCATTCATATCTGTAGATTTTTCAACTGTTCAAATGCTATACCAGTATTATCCTGACCAGATATATATATAGTGCCTTTACTATTATCTTGCTTGTATATCAAAGAAACCCTACAAGATAGAGAAGGGAGGTATTGTTATTCCGATTTATGAAAGAGGAAAGTAAGGTTCTAAAAACCCTTAACTTGGATTAACAAGTAATGAAACTAGGCTGAGAAGTTAACCAATTCAAAGTTCAGTATTCTCTTTACTATACTACATAGCCACTTGAAAGCCTGTCTAATGATTCTTTATATTGAATATATCACTTATATAAATTAGCAGTAATCTATTATTCTGGAGTTCTAAAGAATTGAACATTGATCCCAGTTTCAGATAGATACACAAGACTTTTGTTCTGCTATGCTTACATATTCTGGCAATCCATAAGAAACCCACTTGTTTTAGAAAGATATTAAAGTTATTTTCCTTGAATAAGGCAATAGCTACCATAAATAAGGAGAAGGTTAAAGAGGAAGAATGTACGTGTGATCAACAAAAACAGAGATCAAGACTGCTTCTACAGGACATCTTAATTCATACTTAACCACTGCAAAACCCATAATAGATAGAAGAATGCATTACTGAGTCAGGTTCTGTAGAATATAATGCATGCTGAAGAATAAGACCAAAACTGTTTTAGATCTAACTTTGATGTGAGAAAAAATTACTACAAAATTTAAGTATACACAATACATTTAATTTAAAATGTGAATCTTATCTCCAAAACACTTGTCTGGCTAGTTCTGAATAAAAAGGCTAACAGGAAGAGCACCTGTATTTTCATAGGTATAAAACAAAGTCCAGAGAAGAAGGGAAATGAAAACCTAATCATCAACTCATAAAACTATGAACTAAGGAAAATGTACATAACAGTATGAATTAGAAATTAGATACCATTCATTTTTAAGCTTCAGGCATTCAGCAAGAAATATATCAATACCATCTCTGTGAAGAGCAGGAACAAAAGTAGACTAGGACACACAGAAGTGCTAGGAATTTGGAAGCAAATTCTATTTTTACCTCTTTTTGAGCAATGCCCATCCGATCCCTCCAGTGCATCAATACAAGATCCACTTTTTCTTTGGCAAATTTTTCAACTTCTTTAGCAGCTTTTCCAGCTAGTCTTTGCCACTCTGGAACTTTACTAAATTTTCCATACTGATCCTGTAAAATAATGTTGAAATCCATTACATGCCTGTTTGCAAATTTATTTTAAAACTTTATGTAAAGCTGTGTCATTCTATCTATCTTATAAGGTAAATGCTGAATGTTATGGTTCAGTGAAGAAACAAACTGAAAACTTCTACAAATTATACTTTTTATCCAAAAAACTAACTTTTCTACTTAGGTTTCAAGATGATTATTTTATGAGGGGTGGCAAGATGCAAGTGGGAGCTGGGTGCAGACAGAGAAGGATGACAGAAAAAGAATATATATAAGAAATTATTATAGTAGTGTATCATAAAGATGTTTAATTTTTCCATGGATGGCCCAACCTTATAATTAACACAAATCTTGTAGGGAAAAAAACCCTACCTATAACTTTTTTCATGGTCGGCCCCTTTTACCAACAACATTTATCAATCTCATACGTGCAAAGTACATTTACGCACTTATTGGTACTCCAGAACGTACCAATAGGTTGAATTAAGAGAAACAAAACATAGAATAAAATGACCACTATTCATAACATTAATTTGTGGTGACAGTTGCGTAACTCTGGAAATATACCACAAATTATTTAATTGTATACTTTAAAAAGATGAATATTATAGGATATAAATTTTACCTCAAGAAAGGTATCAATAGTTAAGTATTACTATTCAATGCAATGAATTCTTTGTTTCTAAAATTTTTAGCGTGTTTCAAAAAAGACATATATATATAACAGTACCCTTACTCCTAAAAAAGACACACTTGGGACAATTATATTTACCATTGCTATTTTCACATTGTCTCTAACATGCATCCGATCAGCATCCTTCTCAGGCACAAGATCTGAGCTGTCCAAGTATGCCAGCAAGCCTGGCGGCTAAAAACAAAGCACAAAATCCACTTTCAAAACAATGTGAAAAAGAAAATTTAGCTTTAACAACCCAAATCAATTAATGCTGCGGCTTAGCTATTGAGGGTAAAACTTTAGGGTAACTCCTATAATAAATACCTTTTCAATCAAAAACAAACCATCCCCTTTTTACAGATAACTTGTTCGATTAAATTTTATTAGATAGTATATAAACCTAATTTCTCAACTGACTTACCAAAATGCGTTTCAACAAGTTTGTTGCAGTTGCATTATCAGCTGTCCAGAGTCCCACTAAATGTCTACTTAGCTGTCTGAAAAAAGCAGACGTTGAGAAAGGTTTGCTGCTTTATCTCAGCTAGAACAGAAAGGAATTTTTAAGAACAAAATATCACATAATTATAAAAAATATGGCTACAGTAAAAAAAATCATTCCGATGTTAAAAATAGTTACTAAAAATTCTAATGTGGCGAGTTATAATTCGAATGTTACTAATATTTTGGAATTTTCTAAGAATTAAAATGTTTTCCTAATAAATACACTCATTTTCAATAAACCTGAACATGAAAAAAGTAGTTTCTATCCCATTTAAAGGAAGAAAAAAACAATAAAAACAATTAGAGTTGATGACACAAATAATTTGCATAACAAGTCCTACTAATATAGTGACAATGGCATCCTGGCATTTTTTGGAATTCTGAACAAGCAAGAAGTCAACAACTATGTTCTAATATAACCGTTTTGGCAAGGTCAGAGAGAAAATTATTTTCACTTCTAGAGTCTGGGCAAAGACCTAAACCACTTACAGCAAATTATTCAACTCATCTCACTTAAAAGCTCTAAGAGTATATTTTAATTCAAAGTAAAAATCTAAGATCCAAGTTCAATCTATGGTTTAGTCATTTACTAATTTTAATCCCCATGTCAACATCTGTCTCCTTAACTGAAAGCTCCTCATAAGTAGAAATCCTATTTTACTCACCAGTGACCTTTCTGTGCTTTGGTGGGGATTCAATTACCATAGCTATAAGAATGGTCATGAAACCTATGAGGGAAATAACCAAATAACCACCTACAAACATATGTTTTATATATGTTACATTATTGAAGAACAAAATTTAACTGCAAAACCCAAAATACACTTTGTCTGTCACCAGAAAGTGAACGCTACTAAAACTGTTCATTCCTGTGCCAATTTGAAAGCTAACATACTGAAGTAATTAAACTTGTAATTTCCTTCACTGGCATTTGGTAAGTTATCATGTCAGTGACTCCTAAAAAGGCTTTAGTTAGGGACAAAAGAGTTAACACTTTATAACAGCAATTTCTAAAAGATAAAGCAAAGCAAATAGAGTGATATTTCTATTATACATTGACAGATCTTTAACAGCCTAATTCGAATATTACTAACCTTTTGGAATTTTCTCCAAATTAAAATGCTTCCCTAATAATTGATCACAGTAGGGGAATTTAACTGATTAACTATACTAATGAGGAACACAACAAGGAAGCATTTAACATTGGGGGCGGGTTAATGGAATAGGCTATCAACAGTCTCTGCTTTAACGAAAGATGCTGTCTAGCACTGCTAATAAGACAATACTAGGAAAACATCCTTCTTATCTTTATCCTCTAAGACTACTTTTGTTGTTAACACAAGTGAGGGAGGTAGTTTCTTCTAATAGTATAAACAGTAAAAAAAAAAATCACTGGCAAGGCAGCATACCATGACGTATAATAACTACACATAGGTGACAAAGAAAATGTACAGTATTGTAACAAACTAAACATTTAACTCAGCAACTTATGCTATTATTTAAAAAGTCAAAAAATATAATTAAAAATATTTATGATACTCATTGTTTTTACTAATATGAATCATAGGATGGTATGCTTAAGATAGCTGAAAGGGTCACATGTTAGAAATCACAAAGAGGGTTAAAAGGGCTGGAATTCATGTAGTGTGGAATAAATGAATAAATTTATGTGTTTATATTTGAATGACTATTAGGAAAAAGGGAATCATTTAATTAAAAGAGATTTAGGTTAAGTCTAGCTTCAGCTGGATATGTAAGGTTTTCTGTGGTTTGTTTTTAAAGTAGAGTATTTGACCAAAGATATTTAAAAATCAACTATGTGAGGTTTTCACATGGCGTCACGTGCATGCAAGATGGTCACAGGAATGTAAGGAGAAAAGGCCTGAGCATGTGGTTCTAGTTCCATAAGCTTGTAAGTACTCTTTTCCATACTGGTCCCATGACTGTGGTGTCAGAGCCTGATAATAGGTTACTGGGGGGAAAAAAGTAAACAGTGTTTCCCCCCAAGTTATCCACAGGCAGGGACAGTGATCGTTTGGGCAAAATCCTTCTGTAAGGAAAGGAAAAGAACTAGGTGGATCAAAAGAAAATGTAATATTTGTGTAATACAAACACATTTAGTTTTATGTAATATCTGAATCAATTATCTATAGACAGGAAGTTAATTTATAGCAAATTGAATTAAATCACCTACCTATTTGTAAGCATCCTTTGATCTGAGCTTATTGTAAACATCGCTGTATGCAAGTGTCGAGGTAAGGCACCTTCACTTAGGGCAAGCTCCTGCATTTTTGTAGCAATTTCTTTATCACCTTCCTTTGGAAAAAGGGTAAGATGATCCCTAAGGCAGCAATCCAGGACAAACTATCCAAACTTTAAAAAACTAATTTTACATCTTTAAATGAAAACTATTCAGTATGTAATAAAAGTTTAAAATGCATCTTCCACTCACCCAAAAATAACATAGGTGAGTAGTAGCACAGGTAATTTTTAAACCTTTGGAATAAGGTAGAGATGTTTCCAGACAACTTTACCTCATAAACTATGCTTTGCTAAACTTAATATTAAAACTAGGTTCATTCCCTGTGTGTGTAGTTGCCAACAAAAAGGAGAGGCTTGGCTATCGCAAGTTCTGTTAAATTTGGGTACTTTGGAAGCTAATACTGAGCAAAGAACCCATTAGCTAAAGGGAGAAAATTAGCCTTTGGTTGTATATACACACTAAAAACACAAATAAACTTTGATGTTCCATCCACTTCAATGCCTATATATAATTACAGCTACTTAAGGGCATACTAATTCTGTGATTGTGTGCCACACTTATGCACAATAGATGAATTTTTTGGTAAAAGGAGAATTCTTAAATTGTATTCAAATTGCTTCTATGACAACAAAAGAATACAAGAATCCAAAAGCCATTTAGACTGATATCATTGTAAACATCAAAGTATGCAACAGACATGCATGGCCACCTTATCTTTTAAAAAATATAGAAACATAAAGCAACTATCTTAAAGAAGCAGTATCTTGGACAAGATCATGTCCCAATCTCTAGAGCTCAATTACAAATATGCTTTAGCAAGAACTTTTTTGTTGCCTTATTTGATATCATTTTGCTATGAACTAACTCCATCAATAGAGTTCTATTCAATCTCAAGATTTCAACACTGTCAACATTATCCTTCCAAAAAAGGGCAACAGATAGAATACTAACTTTTAATTACTTTAAGTAAAATGAACAAATAATGCAGTAACAGATTTATTGGCTCTACAACTTCGCCTACTATGAAATTAAAACTTTTATTATTGAGGATTGTTTCTGTAACAAGCTTAAAACTAATTTCTAAATAAAGATTTAAAATTACTTTTCTTATTCAGAGAAATGTTTATTTCCCAAAAAGACTGAAAGGCAATACTGTCAACTTCAATTAAAACAGCCTATCAACATTCAAGTAAGGTTAAAATTTCAAAACTGTTCTCTCACCTCTATTATTGCCTTCATAACCAACCCAGCTCCTTTTATTATTGCCATGGAAGGATGCTTTAAAGTGAGGGGGAAAAAAGCATCAAAAAATAAAGAAGAATTTTATTCCAACACATTTAGCTGTTTACTCTTAAGAAGGATATACATTTTTACACAATGTATAAGCCATAAAATTAGTGAAGGATACATCTCAAAGTCAGTTTGGTTAAATATTTTAGGTATTTTCACAACATAGCCTTAGAGACACAGACACTTGAACAAAAAATTTGTTAGTAGGAAACAGTCAACATTTATTTGAATAATTATTTGAATGATACTAAAATAATAAAAACATAAATACCATATATACATACATGTACCTAGTAAGTACTATAGTACTGTATAAAATAACAAACGTTTTTCAGTGTTTATGAAGAGCCCTGCTAAAGCTCATTTTATTATTTGGGAATTTGTAAAGAAAAGGGAACTTTGGGCCCACCACAGAAAAATGAGTTTTTCACTATTAAAATGGAGGCCAGGTGCGGTGGGTCACGTTTGTAATCCCAGCACTTTGGGAGGCTAAGGCAGGAGAATCGCTTAAGTTCAGGGGTATGAGAACAGCCTGGGCAACAAAGGGAGAAGAGCCTGGGCAACAAACAAACAAACGAATAAATAAATTAGCCGGGTGTGGTAGCATGTGCCTGTGGTCCCAGCTGCTCAGCAATTGAGGTGGGAAGATCACTTGAGTCTAGGAGGCTGAGGCTGCAGTGAGCTGTGACTGCATCACCGTACTCCAGTATGGGCAACAGAACAAGACCTTTGCCTCAAAAAATAAAAAAGCAAGATAGAAAATGGGCAGAGTGTCAAAACAGCAGTCAACACCCATCAACAGGGCTCTACACGAAACACCAAGAAATCTGTATGCTCAAAATGTACCAATATGATAATGTACTAGGTACATTTGTCTATATTATAGATCAAGCTTGTCCAACCTGCAGCCTACATATATGTTTATATTTATTCAAAGCCAACCCAGGATGGCTTTGAATGTAGCCCAACACAAATTCTTAAACTTTCTTAAAACATTTTTGTGATTGTTTTTTCTTTTAGGTCATCAGGTATTGTTAGTGTTAGTGTATTTTATGTGTGGCCCAAGACAATTCTTCCAACATGGCCCAGGGAAGCCAAAAGACCGGACATCTCTGCTGTAGAAGTATGCAAATGTTATCTTAGAAACAGTGATCCTAAAAGTGGTTCCCTTAAATTCATTGCTATCTGATAAGAAAAATATAAGCTCTCACCTGAAAAAGTTTAAAAAGGGTTCTTCCATTGGATGCTACCATCTCTAAGAGCATATCAAACTGCTGCCCTTCAGTTGTCTCACTATATGGAGCACAGAGGGCAAAGGTAAGGAAGTCCAAGAGCGAACTAATAACTAGGGCACCAGTCCCATGATCCTGAAACAAAGCAACAGATTCTCTTAAAGACTTGAAGATGGGGAGCTTCAGTTACATTGTAACAAGAATGTGTTCCTTTCTGTTATTCTATATGTCAGACATAAACATTGACTTTAATTTCTCAACATGAGGTTCAAAGTTGGATGACTCTTTAGTACTTGCTTTGCTCACACAGTGAATCCATTATCCATCATACCTCAAAAGAACAACTAAAATTCAAATTTCAAGAGTATAACCAAGACTTCTCAAATGTGTATAACAAAGGTTAATGTTTATTTGTATAAAAGAAATCTTTGCCAATATTTAAAAAATTCTGGCAATCTGCTCATGTTCCTTCAAGATGCTATAGAATGCCCATCTCCAAAATTGTTATCAGGAACTGATGAACAAAGATTTGGCTTAATTTTCTTAGAGCAGTTTATTTAATAATGACATTTTTAAAGAAAGAAAAGACAAAAATTGGAGTATCACTGTGAAAATCTAAAGGCTTTGACATGTATCCTTCCCAGATGAATGGATACAGTCCTAAGACAAAATATTTTATTATCAGTGACCAAGCTGAACTGTGACCAATACTGACCAAAGCTGGGGGCTATAATAAAAAAACAAAATCATCCATGTGGCACTTCTAGATTATCTTTCAATAATGGCATGATATCTACCATGAAGACAAATTTAATTATAACTTACCACATGGGAATTAAATTTCTCCAGTAAGTTTTCCAGAAACTTCTTTGATGAGAGAAGAGAAGCTTTGTTCAACTGTTCTTGTCTTAAGTCATAGTCGTCATGCATGGGCTATTGATGGAAAAAAAAAAAGTGGTAATTCATAAGCAGTCCCACGTGCTAGCATCACGCAAAAGTCATTTATAAAGAGTATTCAAATTACACACTGAAAGAATTAAAAACCATTGCCTTTAAAGTGTAAAACAAAAAGGAAACTCGTGGTAAGCAGGCAGAAGTGATGATTTACCATGATTTTGATCAGACTTCACAGATAATTTGCCCAACAATTAACTCAACATATACACAAGGTACTCTCTCAAAAGTCACAGATCTTATTAAAAGGTAAACAACATTTGCCCAGCCAGAATTTTAAAACTAAAATTTGAAATAAAACTTAGCATGTAAAAGCATGTAGTAAACAACAAATACTTGTCTCAAGGGTGATTTTCTTTTAACTATTGAAACATTCCAGCATGATGGTTAGGAGTACAGTTCCAATCCTAATTTTACTACTGACAATAACTGGGAGACATTAGGCAAGGTAAGTTACTTTACATAACTTCTGAGTTGCATTTTCCTCAGCTGTAAAGTAGGAGTAATAGTATTTATGTAAGATTACTATAATGCTTAGATGAGATAATTCATGTAAGATACACAGCCAACACCTAATATGTAATGAGGGCTCAATGTTTCATAGCACTGTTTACTTTTTTTTATTGTGGTAAACTACATATAACAAAAGTTACCATCTTAACCATTTTAAATTACACTGTTCAGTGGCATTAAGCATTCCCATTTTTGGGCAACTATCACCACCACTCATCGCTAGAATTTTTTTCATTTTCCCAGACTGAAACTCTGTAATCATTAAACAACAGTTCCCCATGCTGCCTTCCTCCCAGCCCCTGGCAACTACCATTCTACTTTCTGTCTGTGAATTTGACCTCGTATAAATAAAATCATACAGTATTTATCCTTCTGTGACTGACTTCTTTCACTAGCTTCGTGTTCTCAAGGTTCATCCATGTTGCAACACGTGTCAGAATTTCCTTCCTTTTTGTTTCTGCTCATTTAGCAAATACTGTACGTTGCCATGGTTAACTGTACAAACTTTGGGGCCAGAAAGTGGGCTTGAAGCCTCCTCTACCACTTACTAGCTACACGACCTTGAACAAGTTACTTGGGCCTTAATTCCTTCTCTATAAAATAGATATAATAGTAGTAACTTCTAAAGTTCATTGGAAGACTGAATAATATATGCGAAATTCATAGAATAGTACCTGAAACACAGAAAAAAAATAATTATTGTTTATTAAACAGCTTGATAAGGCCCGTTAAAGATAAAAACAAAAATTAAACAAGAATATTATCCTCAGGAAGCTGACAGATTGAAAAAAATACACCATGTTTAGAAATAGCAATAATCCAAAGAAGAAACTGCTAAGAAAGATAAGTGTTATATTTATGAGGGTAATTTCACTTCAGGGAGGGATAAATCACTACCACCTTCAGGAACAGGAAAGCTCCATTTATTTTTAAATTTTTTAATTGTTGTGGGTACATAGTAGGTGTGTATATTTGATAAGCTTCATTTAAAAGCTGACTTGAGCTCTTAATGAATGATGAGCAGGGAAAGAATCCTGAGCAGAGGGAATATATGACATATTAATATACATACAGGTCTCTGTCCTTGGCTCCTGACATACAGCACCTAAAACCCTTGCAGACAGGGGTACTAGCAAAATCTTTTGTTGCAACAGTCTTTTACCCTGGTTCCTGACACAGAGCTCCTAAGGCCTTTACAATTTCCTGAATGATAGGGGAGCCTGACACAAAAGCTCTTTACCCTTAGAATTTCCTGGGTGATAGGAACATCTTTTGTTATAATAAAGCAACTCTCCATGTCATTGTTATTTTAAGTTCTAGTTATCTCACTACTTGTTTGGAACAGTAAATATAATTAATTCACTTTTGGGGATGCAAGGTTTCATAGAAGTGTTTACTTATGTTTATGTACCACTAAGCTTGCCTAAAACACTTCATATAAGGAAAAGTCCCAGGTACTACATACACAACTGAGATAATGAGAAACTTCAAAATTATACTAAACAATTGTTTCTCCCTCTGTACAAGCTGCCACTGAGTTAGATCTTTACTGCGCAACAGCTTTCAGATGTACCTCTTCTTTAGCCCCTGTGACTACCCTAGCTCAGCAACTCATTTCTTACATGACAATTTGGTCTACCTGCCTCTAATTTTACTTCTATTCTCCACATACTACCAGTGTGGGTTTTTAAAAACTCAAACCTGATCACGTTACTGCTCTCTCGCTAAAAAATCCTTAAAAAAGGATGCAAATCTACCCTCCTGATACAGGTTTTTTATTACTGTCTGCATACATCTCTAGCTGCAACTCCTAATTACCACCCCACCCATACCTTATAACCCAACCATATTTAATTATTTGTTGCTTTCCAAACATGCCTTTGTACATGCTATTCCCCACCCAGGAAGGCCTTTCCAGAGCTAGAAAATTCCTGCCTGTCCTTCAAGATTCAGATCAAATGTAACATCTTCCAGAAAGAGTGGGTGAGAATCTTTCATCTTCCCCTCATCACCAAACAAAAAGTGCTGCTTTTCAAGATCCTATGGCCCCTACTACCTTACCTTGTACAGATATGCCTGCCTTACCAAACTATCAACAAAGTGAAGGAAGAAAAGAATTTCTGTCTTAAAGATCTTTGATTTTCTGGCACACAGAACATTGCCTGATATATAGAATATGCTAAACAAAGGTTTATTTGAATAACTATGAGAACAATTTAAAAAACATAGAAACCAGAACTGATTGGTACAATGAAAATCTGGGATTGTGGAAATCAAAACCACCAGTCAACTTAAGAAAAACCAGTTTCCTTAAGAAAACTACGACTTACACACATAAGGGCACAAAGCATATCAACTGCTGCATGGATGACTCCATTGTTGCTCCTTTTGAGTGCTTTTACTACCTTCACCCCTAGACGCTCGCGAAACCTTTTGGAACAAAAACCAAGCATATAATAGCAGTATCAAAATATTTTAAATTGTTGTATTATTGAAATAGGTCATATTAACTTTCCATTGCATTATTGGAACAATGATGTATTTTAAATTCCACCTCTGAAATTTATCAGTCTTCGTAACAGTTTTTTCTTCGAGAGGGAAAATATTTTTGTGGGGTTAACTAAAACTAAAAGGCATGTAATTTCCCATTCAAATTCAAGAGTCAGTAATATTACTGGTGAGTATGGGACCAATATTCCGCTTCTGCTCCCCTCACCTTCCTTTTTCATTTCTCATGAATAAAGCACCATATCACCCTATAAAAGGTATCTGGTTTAGTCAAGGAAAAGGAGGTGAATCATTCATTATTTGCCATTTTGAGTAGTTCAAACTCTCTAAGAGAAGTTAAGTTTCAGAAGACAACTTACTTTGGAAGCTGAGTGAAAGCTAGGAAACCAGCTTTGGATGCCACAAGCCTCCTCACGGCCTGGAACTGACTCTCAAGTTCCGCATTTGAAGCAACGATATCCCCCTCCTGGGACAACAATGCTGTTATGGCATTATTGATCAGTTTTTCTTTGTTTTCTGAGAAGAGACCCTAGGTGAAGAAAGAGTATTTCAAAAGCGTTTCCATACCAAAAGTTAGTAACATTGAACAATAAAAAACTTATCTTACATCTTGTGTTACTGCATGCAAGACTCCACTGTATGAAATATTAGCATTGAACCTGAATACAGCATCTGCAAAGTTGCCATCTGTAAAGAGATTAAGAGGTTCAAAAAGAATATACGAATTCCTAATTCTTAAATTATTAAGTAGATGGGTGGAAATGTCATTACATTTAAACCAATACTTACTTGGAGGCGTAGCTAAGAACCTGAGGTGAAGGCTCTCTACTTCCTCATCAACAGGCATACTGAGTAACCCCCATCGCTGACCTTTATGGGTTGGTGTCATTTTTACACAAACATCTCTATTACCAGAGGCTCTTACTCCATCCAGCAAACTTGCTAATAAGGAATCTCTAAGTAAGAATAAAAGTAAAAAAAGGTTTTAGCATTGATGATTAAGGGGAATTCTGATCTAGCATGAAGCATAGGCCCTTTAGCCGGTAACCTGCTCAGGGACACACTACAGTTACAATGGGAAACACAAACAGTGGGGCTAAGGAAGAGCTCTGATACTAGCTCTTCACTATGCTGCTACATGACATTGCACAAGTTACTTAAACACTAACTTCAACGTCTCTTTCTCTCCCTTTATTTTTAATAGCTTTACTCAGCTCTAACTTACAAATCACAAGTCATCCAATTAAAATGTACAGTTTGATAATTTTTAGTACATTTATACAACTGTATAATCACCATCGTCCAGTTTTGATATATTTTCATCACTCCAGAAAATTTCCTCATGCCCATTTGCAAAAGAACACTCCCCAGCCCCAGGAAACCACCCATCTATCTCTATAGTTTTGCTTTTTAAAGAAACTTCATAAAAACAGAATTACAGAATATGTAGTCTTAGGTGTCTTATTTTACTCATCATACATAGGCTTTCAGGATTCACTCAAGTTGTTCCATGTATTAGTTCAGTCCTTTTTTACTGCTGAGTAGTATTCCATTGTATGAACAGACAACATTTTGTCTGTTCATTCACTGGCTGATCTAGACATGGATTGCTTCTGCTTTTGGCTGTAATGAGTAATGATATTATGAACATTCATGTGCAAGTCTTTCTGTGGGCATCTTTTCATCTCTCTTGGATAGATACCTAACAGTGGAACTGCTGGGCCATATAAGTATGTGTTTGATCTTTTAAGAAATTATCAAACTATTTTTCAAACTGGTTTTATCATTTTGCCTTCTTACCAGCAATGTATGAGAGTTCTTTTCTCCATATCCTCACCAATACCTGGCACTGGCAGTCTTTTTGATGTCAGTCATTTTAGTGAATATGTAGTAGTTTGCATTTTTGTTTCCCAAAGATTCATGATCTTTTCATGTATTTACCATTCATATTTCTCCAGTGAGGTGTCTATTTGAATATTTTGCCCATTTACTATTGGGTCGCTTGGTTTTTCAGTATTGAGTTGTAAGAGTTCTTTACATATTCTGGATAGAAGTCCTTTATTAGCTATATGCTTTGCAAAGATTTTCTCCCTATGATCTGTCTTTTTCTAAATGGTGCCAAAGTTCTAATAAACAACCTTTTCTTCTTCTTTTCTGGATTCTGTTTTTGGTATTGCATCTGATAAATCTTTTCCTAACCTCAAGTCACAAAGAAGTTGCTGTACTTTCTGCATGTAAGTGTTATTGGGAATAAGAGGACCTTCTTCCTATGGTTACTGTCAGGACTAAGCAAGATAATGTACATAAAGCATCTGACAAACACAGCGTTAAGATCCTTCCTCTGATTAGAACATCTGTACTTTTTTTAAGATGTTCTTTTTCCTTGAATTCAGGACAGGAAAAAACATAACCATTGCTTAACATTCCAGTCTTGTTGACCTTAGATTGAAAGCTCTGTAAGGCAAGAAACCGCTACCGGTCATACTAGACTACTGGAAATACTATAAAAACACTATACAGGCCAGGTGTGGTGGCTCATGCCTATAATCCCAGCACTTTGGGAGGCCAAATCACTTGAGGTCAGGAGTTCGAGACCAGCCTGGCCAAGATGGAGAAACCCCATCTCTACTAAAAATACAAAAAAAAAAGAAGAAAAGAAAAAAATTAGGTGTGCATGGTGGCGCACGCCTGTAATCCCAGCTAATAGTGAGGCTGAGGCAGGAGAATTGCTTGAACCCGGGAGGCGGAGGTTGCAGTGAGCCAAGATCATGCCATAGCACTCCAGCCTGAGTGACCGAGTGAGACTCTGTCTCAAAAAAAAAAAAAAAAAATTTGAAAATGGGATGGTCATAAAATGTCTTTTCCCAAGTTAAACAATTTTAAATTTCTAGACTACAAATCTTTGGTTTTCCTTGTTGACCAAGCACTGTGCCTTGCACATACTAGGATTTCACAAACTTAAATTGAAAAAAAAGATACCTTTCTGTTGAAGAATATTTCCGTACTTGCCCTTTTATAAATTCAATGGTAAAAAGTTGTGGATTTTCTGAGTCACAGACCAATGCAAATACCTAATGAAAAAACAAAAAATAGCTTCAACAAAAAAATGTTTATGGTTTTAGAGTATTTCATTATAAAATGCATCGCTTAGCTTACAAAAGTCAGTATTTTAAGATGTGATTTGTTTACAATACAAAAGTTTAAAACTGCTTAAAAGTCTCAAATTT
The DNA here is from genome assembly GCF_002776525.5 of Piliocolobus tephrosceles. Lineage (NCBI taxonomy): Eukaryota > Metazoa > Chordata > Mammalia > Primates > Cercopithecidae > Piliocolobus > Piliocolobus tephrosceles. The sequence continues at coordinate 154,951,496 of NC_045435.1, read as the reverse complement.
TCAGTTATTGAGTAACAAGTTCCATTCTTTATATATACTTGGAAAATAACTTTTGTAATAATCATTGTTCTATGATCAATTAATATAAATATGTTAAGAGTTAAATACAAATTCTGTCCATTTCATATGCTTTAGCCAAGAGTAAACATTAAAATAGAAAGAAAATTATCCTAATTTATCAATAGAAAGAAATTTCATTTAAGCTAACAATGCTGAAACTTACTTCTCCTAAAGGCTTCAATGTTGCAATATTATAGGTTGCTGGATCACGTTCTACTAAACATGTTTCTGTAAGTGCTAGAACTCTTTTTACAGGCTCCTTCAAAAAATAAAATTGAGACATATTAAAAAGTTATTTTTAAAAATGTCAAAATCAGATGAATAAATTTTCATTTTTAACATATGGGTCTTACCGAATGTCTAGGTGATATTTTTTGGACTACAAACTCTGCTAAAGATGTGATGGATTCATCAGTGCTGTATTTTCCAAAGCGAAGATTCAAATATTGCTCAAATTCTAAAGGCTCTTTCCTGATCCGCAATGAAATTCCTATGTAGTTACCAGCATGGTCTATTGCACTTTTAATAATCTCTTCTCTTTGTTCTGATGCAAATAAATGCTGCACAAATTTAGAAATTTAAAAAGTCAGAGTTGAAACAACTGAAATGTGTCTATAGCTAATCAACTTACAGGAAAGGTATTAAAGTAGAAATTCTAGACAAAAAAGAGGTAGGTCTTAGAAGTAAATAAGCAGTTGTTTCAATGAAAAGACTATTACTAAGTTAAAATAATAAAGTCTGGGATACAGAGCCTGGCAAGTAACTCATTGAATGGCAATTATCTCAAAATTTCTCAGGTTCTGGTTCTCATCACCTTACGCAAAACAGCACGCTGTTTCTTCCAAGAAGGGCCTCCAAGGAACCCCAGCCAAGCCACTGGGGGTGATGGGTACTGTGTGGGCAGGACTCTCAGTTTCAAACAAGGCAGCTCTGATTTAATCTATTTTACATAGTGGGCTTCTTTGCAAGATGATGCTGAAGAATGTTTAAATGTTTACAAGTCATTGGCCTACTGATGTTACAGACCAACTTCCTGGGCTCTATTTACAAAGATAAGGAAACAGAGTACAGGATGAGTATCTGTCATTTGAAATGCTTGGGATCAGAAGTATTTCAGACTTCAGAGTTTTTCAGCATTTGGAATATTTTCATTACACTTACCAGTTGAGCATCTCAAATCTAAAAATCCCAAATCTGAAATGCCCCAATAAGCATTTCCTGTAAGCATCATGTTGGCACTGAGAACGTTTCAGATTTTGGAACATTTTGAACTTCCAGATTTGGTATGCTCAACCTAAACTTGCATTTGGTGCCTAGAGGCCAGACATGCTAAATGTCCTGTAAAGGGCAGAGTAGGTGTCCCACACAAGAAAGAATTGTCCTGCTCAGAATGTCAATAGCTCCCCTGCTGAGAAACGCTGGATCACATCGTGTTTAAGAACCTGATCTTATTCCTAGCAACTTTTTATAGTCACCATAGATGCAAAAGGTACTAAAAGTTTGTTGAATAAATCTGGTATAGTACCATATTTATAGTGAATTGATTCATTTTAGCTAGTGTCTTACAGTGAGAATGTGGATTAATTCAAATCAAAACTTCTTGCTGCCACCAAGTAATACAAAATGGTGGCAATAAGAAGAGTATCAAACAATTTCAATCCTTAATGTTTACCTTATTATTCCATTTTATGGCTTGGTTGAATTACTGTGATACAGTTATCCTATTAAGGCCTGACAGGCCATATTCTTGTAATCAGGTATGTTTACCAACAAGATGTTAAGCATTTCAAATTACCACTGACCAGGGAAGACAGTCTATGGATAGCACTAAGACAGCAGGCTTTGGGCTAGGAGAAGGGCCTTCATCTTTTGGGTCTAGCCTCAGAGGTAACACACGGAGGTTTACCTGTGTGTTCCTAGATGAGGGAAACTAGGATGGTATCCATCAAGTGGGGAAACAGTAAAATCTAAGAGGAAAAAGGCCTGTAACTCTGAAGAACAAACTATATTTTGTACATCAGATTATCTAGCCCCCATCATTGTTTATTTCCCTTTTGCTAACACCTACTCTTACATATGTAAAAGTTCTAGGCTTACTTTGGCTCTGCTACCAAGAGGAGGATATTTTATCTACAAAACACTAAATATTGAAGCAGCATTCCCAGAACACTAAGGTAGCTACAAATATTAAATTTTCAAGAGAAAGGAATTTTGCAATTAAGTTCAAATGAGTCTCTCCATTTGGAGACTTTCTCTACTGCACATCTTTGAGATAGAAAGGCAGGATATATCTTAAAAAAAAAATAGTTATCTATACTTCAGCTTCTATTACTGATTAACAGGGTCTCAGCATCTTAAGTAGCTTCTATTACACCCCATAATTTACTTATATATAGTTCTGAATTTCAGAACAAAAACATGTAATGAATTCCAAATTAAGTTTCAACGAATACTCAGATTTCAGATTATAAACGGCTAGGCAAAGGATGAAAGGCTCACAAAAGTAAGCTATTTTAAATTACTTTTTCAATTTTTTTTTTCCTTTTTGTGCAGAGCAAGATCTCGCTATGTTGCCCAGGCAGGTCTCAAACCCCTGGGCTCAAGCTATCCTCCTACCTCCGCCTCCCTAAGTGCTGGGATTATAGGTGTGAGCCACCATGCAAGGCTTAAATTACTTTTTCAAAGAAAGCTTAGAAACTTTTTGGTAAGACAGTAATACCAAAGAAAATAACAACTGTAGTCACTGTTTACAGTACTAAGCCATTCATTGTGTGTAAAGCATTTTACATAAATTATCTCACCAGATCCTCACCCTCCTCCTTTTGGAAAGCAGCAAATTGAGATTCAAGCTCAGGTATATTTGATACCAAAACCTGCAATCTTATACTTCTTCCCAGAGGACTCACGTGAAATTTCTAAATGAAGTATAAAAAGCTTTTGCTTTCCTTCAAATGGTCATGCCGCTTTTAAAGGGGTTTTTTTTTTTTTTTTTTAAAGTACTTACCAATCTACTAAATCCTCCATAAAGTATACAAAATCCTCCTTGATAATCTGAGAGATCTACAAATCCTTCAATATTTCTATAGTCATAGGAACAGAGTACTCTGTTGGTTGCTGGATTAATTTGGTCAAAGCCTCCAGGAGTTACTTCCAAAATTACGGGTTTTCTTGAGTCACTCCAGTGATGCTTATAGCAGTTATATCTCTAGAGACAGGAACAGTATTACTTTTAGGTTTGTAAAATAAAACTATATAAAATAAAATTTAATGTATCAGTCACTATTGAAACAACCAAAAATCTAATTGTCATCATAAATATTTAGAACTACTATCCAAATTGTTAAAAATATGATTAATGTTAGCCATTTGGAGGTGTTTAAGAATGTTTGTACTAATTGAAGACAGTATATTCCTTTTTAATTAGCAAAGGTTTTGGGCTACAATATTTTGTGAAGCTATTTTAAGCCACTCTATGTGAATTTATAAAAAGAAAAAAGGAAATCCTACATAGAAATGTATTCTGAAAGAGTTTTATTGGAAAAAAGATCCACTTTCTTTGAGGGATTCTTTTAATGCAAGTTCAATATTGAAAAGAGCTAAGTCACATTTCAGGGAAGTTGTAATATTCAATTTAAACAACCTGAATCAGCTCAGTATATTAATGTATATTTTATTTCCACATACCAAAAAAAAAAAAGCTGAGGCCTACATTTGACCTTAGGCTTTTCTAACCACACAATTGGAAAGTTATTTTCAAGATTTTAAATCATAATAGCAGGTAAAATTCCATTTAGATAATATTCTTTCACAAATTAAAGTAGCTGAGTGTCAGAAATTATTAGAATAGTCAATATCCATTTGCTATCCAGTTTTAGTCTTTAAAAAGAAAAAAGGTTTAATCAAGGCTGCTAAGCAAAATGATGCGATATGAAAGAAGAAAATAAATTTAAAATAAAATAAAATTGAAGCAAAGAGAAAATAAGGATAACAAAGTTTCAGATGTGAAATGAGTATCCTCTCCCCCACTGAAACACCACAAAGTTTTCCCCCCATCAATATAAAGTGGGATACATGGTCATTTACCATTTTTAACGTAAAAATCAATTGGCTGCTCTACAGTACAACTATTTCTAATACTGAAATAACAAATTATCTTCTAGGTTTTCAGAAAAAGAGAGTGAGGCACTAAGTAATGAACACCTCCACTAATATCCCAACACTGAAGTCAGCAATGACCTTCACAGGACATCAAGTCTCCTCAACATTACTGATCTATGCATCACACACACATAGTTCCATAAAAGTAATTGTACAGACAGACAAGGGGCCTGCATTAATCCAAGAATACAGAACCTTGATTCCGAACTAAAAGATCAATCAATGCCACACCTCTCCTGCAGGAACGGGAGAAGAAGGTAGGGCACAAAAATTGTGAAGCTTTCCAAACTACACTTGTGTACATGCCTCAAGACCACTATATAGAATATTCTCCATTCCTCCCAGCTCATAAACACTGCCATTAATGAGATGTGCTGATAGAAACATCATTATATCTCAGGATTGCACAGACCAAGCAAGAAGGACTTTGAGAAACCCTGATTTAGAAGTATATCTAGGGCAAATGGAAGTCTTAGAGCCAAATTCAACTTAGGCAAGAAGAGTGCCTTTTAGCCAGCACAGCATTTGGGGTGGAATCTAAACTTGTTTTTAGGATGATATAGGTGTCACTTTAAGCCCCTTACTCCTGATGTAAAATTAGGTAAACTATCCTTTGGGCTATCTTCTAGAGGTACCGTTTCTACCACAAGATTTTGAAAAGTATGAAGTGGCGGAAGTTAACTGGTACAAAAGACAGCTTATATAAAAAGTCTAAGTATGTTTTTGAAAGCAGTTGTTTCCCAAACAGATGAAGTACGTCACCTGCCAATACAGAATATTAAAATAAGCACACCAAGTTATGATTTATAAAAATTTGACCATGGCTCATCAGGAACAAGAAATAAGCAGCTCGCCGGTTGCCATTAAACTATTTTAAAAGGCTGCTGAGCAACCAGTCAATTGCTAGAGTTGAAATTAATGAGGTTTCTAGGATGCTAAAACAAGGAGCAGAATATTCATAGAAAGGATGAGGGCCTAAGACGGACAGGAGAATGGTGCTGCCCGCATATTAGAATTCAGTTCCTGCCTTTTGCCAAAAGCTAGGGTTCTGAACAGTGCTATAAATTTAAGCATTATTTTTCCCCATTATAAAAGTAATACCTGCTAATGGGAAGAAAGTTAATATTTCAAGAGAGTGAAAAAGCATACATGCCTATTCCTCTTTCCCAGAAGTTTCTGATTTAGTTTAAATGCTGCTGTTACATTACGGGAAAAGGCCTGAGAAAGTTAAGATGACTCTGATATGCTACCAGTTTCCTCCAAAGCTGTCAGTGCACCATGCCAAGCTTCAGTACGGGCCAGATCCAGTCCAAGAACATGAAAGAAGACAGTTTCAATATGCTCAAATCTTAAAACTTGAACACTTCTGAAATAAGAAACTCCTACACGAAACAACGAATGCATGTTCCAACAAGCACTATCAGCAGTGTGACGCTCTCTAGTATTATTGTTTGGAATACCGAGTAAGGACTACCTGAATGCTTATAGTGTTGCTTTTAAATGCTCCAAAAGTTTTTTTGCCTGATTTTTTTTTCCCATCTACCAGCATCAACATTCTTAAATCTAACTGTTCATATTTGAGTTTCCATTAAACTACATCATGTATCATATGGTATCAGGAGACATTAAAATTTTGTTCCCGTTTTTTCCCTTTAGCTTTGCTACAAATGGAACACACAGATTATGAAATGATTTTTACAATAAAGGGCAACATTTGAACAAATAAAAATACATAATAAATGTTAAATATTTACCCTTCCTGTGATTTTTCCCTCTGAAAAATCGGTTCTAAATCTCTGAAAGAGAAAACATAACCACAGTTTATAACAGACTGCTAAGGAAGACTTGGCTCAGTCCCTTCTACTCAAAGCAAGTAAAATCCTGACTTGGTAACCTGGACACTAAAAACTGTTATTCAAGTTATAGTTTAAGAATATTCAATAAAAAGAGTATGAAACCTTATTGAAGAACAAGATAAACATACAATGCTTTCTCTTGCACGTGCAATTAAAAAAAACTAATAAACTCTCAAATATAAAAGATTTTCAGCCTGTTAGAGAAAAGTGAACGTTCCACAGTGTCAAGTTAAAGGTCAGTGAGAAAAAGTAATTATAGTGGGTATAGAGAACATTAATTTTTCTACTTATATGTAACTACTTCATTTTAAAAAGAGAAGAAAGAAATTTCATTTATGAACATGGAATCTTCTTACTAATGCTTCTGTAAGAAGTTCTGTTCTGTGCTCTGTAGAAAATTTTAAAGTTTCTGACTTTTTTCCACTGCCTTTACGAAATGTGAGGTTGAACTCTGTTCCTTGTCCTTTTCCAACAGGGCTGATGCTGCAAATATCTCCATAAGGCCACTAAAAAAAAAAAAAAAAAAAAAAAAAAAAAAGTTATTTTGACTGGTACTACTATATAACACAGTAAAATGTAATGCTTATTTTTGTCACTTTAATTTCATAATCACTGATTAAATCAGCAAAATTTTACAAAATAGAGGTCTAGAAGTTGTGTCTTATAGTAATTCTATAAAGAAATTCTTTTAAAGGTTTTTAGTCAGAAAAATTCAATATGCATTCTTATTTTAATGATGACATTAATCCAAAGAAATTAAAATTAAAAAGTGACAAGAACTGGGAAGTGAAATTTTATGATTACTTATAAATTTGTTAATAAGTTTGTGAAACATGCCTAATTTGGAATTAAAACAGGCCAGAATAACTTTGAATATGTTTTCTTATAAATGTTCAGGTTACTCTTGCCTTTATACACACATAATCCTACTTCCATGAAAAGTATTTTATACCAACTGGACTCATGACTTACATGTTTTTATTACAGTAAAAAGTATAAGCCTTTAAAAATTACAGAGAACTAAACTACTAATCGTACATAAAGGAGGTGGCCACAACTAACAGTAACTTCAAGTTATACCCTTGAGAACCTAGAAATAAGTGTATTCTCCCCCTCCTCTTTATTTATTATTTTGGATCCCCAAATCAGAGTATTACATAAGCACATCAATCTCTTTCAGATTTGACATTTCTATCTTAAAGTACTGATTTAAGGGAGGGTAATGGGTCACAGCCTGGCTTTTAAAATTCAAAGGGAGTTCATACAAACACCTAACAGCTTCTAACAGGATTACCTGATTTGTTACTTCTAAGGTATTGGGATTATATGTAGTAATCGCGTGAGTTCCAACTGAAAAGACACGCTTATACCTACAAAAGGAAAACAAGTGCTTAAATTTAGTGTTAAACAAAAAGATATTTTATAATATATATATAACACAAAACATTTCAATAAATACACAGAAATGTGTTAGTCGATTAATGGTGATTAATGTAGCTTAGTTATATATTCTCACCTTTTTAAATGTTCTAAAATGTTATTTTTATAAAAACCCACCCACTCATTTTACTGTGAACTATTAACATATCTAAGTAGAAAAGTATGACTTATATGCAAGCAATCTTGTGTGTTGCTAGTATAAATTAAGTTGGGAAAGCATCAGCTGAGGATGCTGAAAGATTCTAAATGGGAAACTTTTATTTTAAAAAAAGACACTACATACCAATGCTTTCAAACTACCCTTACAACAAAGCCGTTCGGAAAGGAAGGAAAAGCTATGGCCTGGGGCAACTGGTCAGTCCATATCCTGGAACACAGCCATATCCTGGAATTTTAATAGTTTCTACTTAAGCAACTACCTATTACATCTCAGTGTTGCAATTTTATAGAAGTAGGAAGCCTATACCACAAACAAGCAGTTTTCACTTCTCACTTCATTTCCTTTCCTTCAAGTAACATATTTGAAGGAGAAAAAACATTTGGGTATCAGTAATCCTTCAGAAGAGAGAGGAATTCATAATCATAAAAGGAAATTGAATTAAAAAAATTTATTTAAAGCAAAATAGTTCTTTGGAAATAAAATATTAAAATGGATAAAACATTAGTATATATAAAACAAAATTTAGGAAAACAAATAATTCACACAACCATACAAAAGTTTTTTAAAATGTTGTGTATAACTCTATGCTGACAAATTTGAAAATTAAGAATAAATCAACCTTTATATGGAAGAATTTAAGAAAGCTGCAAAGAATTACATCCTCCAAAAGCACCAGGCTCAAATGATTTCAAGGCAGAAGAAACCTAAGAGGACCAAGTAACTCCCATGCTTCTTAAATTGTTGCCGATAACTGAGTAAAGGCAGCTTCTCAATTCTTTCAATACTACTAAAATCTGAAAAGACAATACAATAAGAAAAAACCCCACAAATCTATTTTCAAAGTTAATATCAGCAATAACAATCAAGTCGCATTCTAAAATAGTAATACACCATGACCAATTATGTAAACACTTCAATATTAGAAAAATCTATTAATATAATTGGTTATATTTATTGAAATATCTATTTGTATTTTAATATGAGATTTTTAAATTTTTATATGGATATGTGGTAAAGATTTATAAAATCGATCATTTTTCTCTTGTCTATTTTTAAAATCAGTATATTATACAAATTACAAAGGAAATGATCAATTTTAGTAATCTTTAACACATATCCATATAAAAAAGTATTGCTACATTATAAATGCTTTTTTTTTCCTAATTCTACATGTCCAAAGTAGAGTGAGAAACTAAAGAATTAACAGCACTTCCCTCTAACAAAAAAGCAGTCATTTGCTTCTTTTTAAAGTGGAGTGAGGGTTAGGGGACTGGTGAAGTAAACAAGCTATCTAAAGAGCTTAAAAGTCTCAAAACTTCAAAGCCTTTGTCAATTAATAGGAACTAAAACAAAATAAGATTTTGCTCAATCTTTGACTTAAAAGCTGCACTATGAAATCAAATGTGTGATAAGAGATGTGAATTCACAAACTATTTTTCAGAATCACCTTTAAAGTCAAACATGAAAATGCTTATAATCCTGAAATAAAACAACAGAATTTGCTTATTTTATTCTGGGAGCAAAAAGTGAAAGAATGCCTGAAATGTTCCAAATGTAACTGCTGGTGTCATGTACAGTCTTAAGAGGATTGGCTAAGAAAATATCCTTTTCAATCTTACACCAATCTTCTCTACCACACCTAAGCCTCTTCTAATATCTTTCTCATATAATTCTGTCATCTAGATCATACTATCAAAATAACTTTGAGATGACAATATTTTAGACCTATATTGTCCAATAAGACACTTTCTGATATGGCAAATGTCCACTGTCCAATAACGAAGCAGTTCCCAACCTTTCTGGCACCAGGGACCAGCTTTGTGGAAGACAATTTTTCCATGGACAGGGCAGGGAGATGGCTTCAGGATAAAAGTGTTCTACCTCAGATCGTCAGGCATGAGTTAGATTATCATAAGGAGCACACAACCTAGATCCCTCTCACGTGCAGGAGGTGGAGCTCAGGCGGTAATGCTTGCTCACTTGCCCACCGCCTACCTCCTGTTGTGGGGCCCAGGTCTTAAGAGGCCAAAAATCTGGGCTTGGGGGCCCCTGCAATAAGGTAGCAATGAGCCAGGTGTACCTATTGAGCACTTGAAGTGTGGCTAAGGCAACTGAATTTTACATTTTATTTAAAGTTAAATCCTTTAAATAGCCACATGTAGTTAGTGGCTACCATATTGAAGAGATCACATTCTGGATCCTTCAGCAAAAGGATCCTGGAGTTGTATACACACTAGATCCAGCAGAGTACTGTCATAACTAGTAAACTCACAGCTATCTTTCAGATAAATACTGAGCTCTAAAGCCATCCTAAGAAAGCTATAAAAAAAAAAAAAAAATCCTAAGAGAATTCCCTTCCCCTCTGCATTCCCTTCCGTAAGTACTCCCCATGCCACTCCTCTTTTAAGAGTGGCTATTGAACTTCCGCTTAAGGATGGGGCAATTATTTCTATGTCATTTAAGACATCTTTATAAGCAATCTTGAACTTCCAAAGATTACCAAAAAAGCCTCCTTGGATAACAGATATAGAGACGAAAATCTCTAAAATGTTTCACATGTATGGAAAATTAGTCACAACATTTACAGCTAAAAAATTTTTATCAGCAGAGCATGATGACTCACACCTGTAATCCCAGCACTTTGGGAGGCCGAGGCAGGAGAATCACTTGAGGTCAGGAATTTGAGACCAGCCTGGTCAACATGGGGAAAACCCGTCTCTACTAAAAATACAAAAATTAGCCAGGCGTGATGGTGGGTGCCTGTAATCCCAGCTACTTAGGAGGCTGAGGCAGGAGAATTGCTTGAACGGGGGAGGTGGAGGCTGCAGTGAGCCAAGATCATACCACTGCATTCCAGCCTGGGTGAGACTCCATCTCAAGAAAACTAAAAAATAGAAGATTTTTATCTTTTACTAAGTCAACAGCGTCCCAAGTCAAAGAACAGACAAAGAGTCCATGGATTCAGGGAGGCACAAGTCTTCATCTTTGAGGCTGACTCCTACCATAGTACCCAGCATTGACTACAGTATATACTCAATAAATGCTTAATAGCTAAATAAAACAATCTGTCCAAAAATGTCACTATGACCTATTAGCCTGCTCTTGCCTTTAAAGCAGGATGTCAGACAACAAGTAATTTTACAACAATTTTTAAATTCATAGAACATCAGAAAAAGGCTAAGTTCATATTTTTATGACAAAAATATTTTATTGGCTGAGAAAAATATTGCCATTTATAAATGACAATTTATTTTGCTGTTCTGAATTTGCGATGAATTTATTGGCTAATTCTTAAAAATTATCATACTAAAAATTAGAAAAATACAGCCATATAAAATTTGAAAAGACTAAAGTCAGCAGAATATGAGACATTTATGACACATACCATATACATAATGTGAAAAAATATTACAGACCTTTGCCCCCCAAATGAAAAATTAATATTCATTATTGGCTTTACCTACTGCACCTGTTTTCTTTTTATTCAGGGACTAAACTTACATCATTAAATGCCTACAAGAAGTAGGTATTTCTTAAGTTATCACAATTCACAGACTTATTGTAACATAATACGTTATTAAACATAATTTATGTTACCATTAGGTGTAATGTTATTTAGAATCAGGAAACAAATGCTGCTTAAAGAAATACAAGTGTTTGAGGCAATTGCTTTATCTATGGGGCATTTTACTCCCCCTGCAATTGGTGATAAAGAATAAGGAAAAAAAAATGTGCTAATGATAGTATCCGTGGAGATAAGATCGTCTGAACAGGAAGACCACTGAGGCAAAAGCTGGGGATGTAATCAAGCTTTGGATTTGATAAGGTGATGCTTATATTTTTTTAACAGATTAAATTTATATTAATTTATATTAAAACACTTCTAAATTGGCTGGGCACGGTGGCTCAAGCCTGTAATACCAGCACTTTGGGAGGCTGAGACGGGCGGATCACGAGGTCAGGAGATCGAGACCATCCTGGCTAACACGGTGAAACCCCATCTCTAATAAAAAAAAAAAAAAAAATACAAAAAAAAAAAAAAACTAGCCAGGAGAGGTGGTGGGCGCCTGTAGTCCCAGCTACTCAGGAGGTTGAGGTAGGAGAATGGCGGGAACCCAGGAGGCGGAGCTTGCAGTGAGCTGAGATCCAGCCACTGCACTCCACCCGGGGCGACAGAGCGAGACTCCGTCTCAAAAAAAAAAAAAAAAAAACTTCTAAATTATTTTAATTTCTGAAAATAAAAATGTTACAAGCATTCTTAAATTTTCTAGTACTTATGAATATTGCTTTCTTCTTTTAAATAATTTTTTTGGCCAGGTACAGTGGCTCACGCCTGTAATCTCAGCACATTGAGAGGCTGAGGCAGGAGGATGGCTTGAGCCCTGAGACCAGCCTGGGCAAGATGGTAGACTCCATCTTGGGGAAAAGAAAAAAAAAAAGAAAATCCAACAATTTTTTTATAACATGATTTTTTTTTTTTTTACATATGGTATTTTATAGCTTTTTTTTTTACATAAGGTATTTTATAACTTTTTTTTACATGTTTTCTTTAGGCAAAATAAAAAAAAATCAATGTGTTAGGTCAGATACTGTATTAGGTACTATAATGGACTAAATGGGTATCTGACACTGTGCTGGGTTCAATAATATGGCAGTGAATAAGAGTCCTTTAAAGATTTAGTTTCCTCCCAACATTTTATTAGTTATCTAATTCAGACTTCTGAAATAAACTTCAAAGTAATAAGAGCTAAGATTCTTGTCGTTATCTGAAAGTTAATTTCTGACTCGAATATTTAACTAGCTTCTATCAATTAGGTATGTAAAATAGTGCCAACAGAGATACTACAAAAATACTGGTCACCATCATAACATCCATTATACTCTTCTGCACCGAAAATCCATGTAATGCAGTATTATAATAGAGAAAATTCAACATTTTTGTAAACTGAGAAAGTTTATGTTTACTATAAAATAGTCGTTCTCAATCAAATTCTTGACATCAGAAAATTCTTGTATACATGTATTACTTTTAAAGTTCAAGATCCTCAATCATCTTCAGTGGAGAATCTACGCAAACAGGCTTTAAAGAAGCCAAAGCCAAAGAGAGCTATTCAAAGTTAGAAGACAGCGTTTATGTTACAGACTCTAGACCTCATAACACACAGCAAAAACCTTTATAATACCGTAGGCAAGGTTGGCTAGTTATAATTGTTCACTACTGGCTGATGCAAGGGAACTAACAAACCTTCCCTGAAAGCAATTCTATTCATGTCCCAGTATTGTAGATATTGACAACTGTTCCCTAGAACTAAGCCAACATCTGCTTCCCCACAAATTTCACCTGCTGGCCCAAGTTCTGTCTTTCAGCTACACACAGAGCATACCTAATTCTTCTACCAGTCAGACCTTCCATTTCAATTCTTTTTCCTAGGCTGAATATCCTAGTTCCCTTGGCCATTTTAAAACAAGTTTTGGCCACCAATTTCTCGAAGCCTTTAGGATCCTCATGGAACCCAGGATTTTTCCTTTTATCATTAAAAGCTTGAGAATTCAGTAACTTGAACTAAAATTTTAGTCCATCTAACAATGAAATTAAGGATAACTGACCTACAACATTTCTTAGGAGATTAATGGTCAGCACTGGTAAAGGAGGCACTACACCTTAATGGTTAAGCACATCAACTCAAGCCACACTGCCTGGACTACTCACTAGCTGTGTTTTCTCTGATAACTTCCTTAACCTCTCTAAGCTTTGGTTTCCCTGACTGAAAGGTGTGGGTAATACATACAGTCACGCATTGCTTAACTATGGGAATCGATTCTAAGAATGCGTCATTAGGTGACTTCATCATTATGTGACTATCACAGAGTTCTTCTCAAAATTCTGTACTTACTAGTTTTGTACTTACGCAAACCTAGATGGTATAGGCTACTACACTCCTAGGCTACACGGTATAGCTTATTGCTCCCAGTGTACAACATGTTCCTGTACTGAACACTGTAAGCAGCTATAACACAATGGTAAATATCTGTGTATCTAAACATATGGGATCATCGTAGATACAGTCCATCATTGACTGAAATGCTATATAGTACATGACTGTATATCTACTTCATAATGTGAGAAAAGAAATAATCGATGTAAAGTACTTGGCACTTATGTGCCTGGCTAATGAGTATAACAGTCAATAAATGTAAGCTATTCCTATAGCTATTATTTCACTAGTTGACTAACAGAGTGGGGAAACCCAAAACTCCAGTAGAATAACCGAACAAATTATAATTAGTATATTTATGTTTTAAAGTAGCCATAACTGCTTTTTTTTTTTTTTTTTTTTGAGATGGACTCTAGCTCTGTTGTCCAGGATGGAGTGTAGTTGCGTAATCTCAGCTTACTGCAACCTCTGCCTCCTGGGTTCAAGCGATTCTCCCACCTCAGCCTCCTGAGTAGCTGGGACTACACGCGTGTGCCACCACACCAGATAATTTTTGTGTTTTTAGTGGAGATGGGATTTCACAACGTTGGTCAGGCTGATTTTGAACCCTTGACCTCAAGTGATCCTCCAGCCTTGACCTCCCAAAGTGCTGGGATTACAGTCATGAGCCACTGCGCCTGGTCCATGACTGCTTTAGTGTATTCATATTCAAAACAAAGAACAAAATTAATGGGCAAACTGATCGTTCATCTGGTTGTATTGCCAGGATACTCTGTGGTGAAAACTTCACTTCAAACATCAGTTTCACCGAGGAGGGCTCATTCAGATAAAAAGTCGTACTCCTCAGAAAAGAAAAAGAAGAAATGGATAGGACATACTCTGCAAAATTGTTCTGAAAAAGCTTTCAGAACAAATAAAATGGCAACCCATGAAATGTAGTATTTTAAGGCCTTAAAATCCATGATGAAATGTCCATCTTTTCCAGCTCAGATGGAGCTAGCTTTGAACACAACATTGTGTGTAAAACATAAGATTCCGATAAAGGAGACGTGATCCAATTTGCAATTCTAGGTGAAAGATGTTCAAGTCCCAGGTTGCCTGATAATAGTCACAAAATATTAGACAAAGAAAACACAAAAGAATTAATGACAGCTCATCTGAAGTTTAAAGACTGGCAGGGTCAAGAGCAAGAAAAAAAAAAAAAAACCCTCAGGATTCCTGGAGGTTATGAGGATTGGTGGGGTGTGTAAATGCCAGGCAGCAAAAGAAAAAGGTATCTTTTCTCTTATAGAACTCCATTCCTACATATAGGAAAGGTATTAGAAATTCACCAGCTTCCCTTTCCCTCAGGACTTCTCTCAATTTCCTGTATCCAGTTATTACAGAGACTATGAATGTAGTGAACTTGTTATTAAATTTCATAGACTTGATCATTACACATCCTGATGCATTGAGGTGAAAATCCTGTTTAGATACAAAAATGGTACTCTAAATTCAGAGCATTTGCTACAATTAATGTATGCAATATTAAGGTGATCCACAGGTAGATTTTACTTATAAATTTTTATCCAGAAAAAATTAAGAACCTGTACCTTGAATATCGCTCTGAAGTTTTCCATAGTGAATCTGCACTTCTGCTTTAACTGAAACATCTGAACCTTCCTTCCTCTCTGAAATGGCTTACTTAGGTCAAAAAAGAAATTTTTCTCCTTCATAAAAGAGTCTTTTCCCCCCTGAATCTACTCTCCTTTTCTTGCTCCTCCCAGAATAAACATGTAATTATGTGATGTCTATACAAGTTGGAAAAATGAAAAGTGTAGAAGAAGCTAATTTGCCAGCTAAGGCATCCACACCAATGATGAACAGACCCTAAATAAAGGCATTCAGCAGCTATCAACTGAGGTATAATGAAAACTACTACAAAGGTAACAGAAATGGGTCACACAAATATCTTCAAGGGGACTACCTGGAGAGGGTATCTTTACTTTTGTCATATGAAGAGAAGAAAAAATATTTATGCATCTTTACTTCCACAATCAATAACATCTTTCTGAAATGCCGGGTCTAGGTTAGCAACACAGAAATAGGCATGGAGGCTCTAAAAACTCAGGCCCTAAAATCCCAAAAATCACATAAAAAATTTGTTGTACATAGACATGTTTCTAGACACAAGGTTCAATTAACTATTCTGAAACAACAGAAAATTTTTAATGTTGGCCATTTATTTTTTACATTAACACTGCTGAGGAGTACTTTAAACCTAGATTAGAATTGGCCGTATAAAATAGGTAAGTATAATAAAAAGTCTCAGTGCCATTTAATAATGTATATAACCCAATGAAATGATAACTATCACCATCTGGAAAATGTAAACTCTTTCAGGGAGAAGTTAAGATTCAAGGTGTATACACTGAAATCAACAGAACACTGTTGAAATAAATTTTAAAAAATGTAAATAAATGAAAACACCTGTATGTTCATGAATCAGAAGACAATGCTGTTAAGATGGCAACACTCCACTAATGGATCTACAGATTCAATGTAATGGCTACCAAACTGTCAGCTGTCTTTTTTTTTTTTTTTTTTTTTTTGAGACAGGGTCTCACTCTATCACCCAGGCTGGAGTACAATGGCATGATCTCTGTTCACCGCAGTCTCCACCTCCAGGGTACAAGCAATTCTCCCACCTCAGCTTCCCAAGTAGCTAGGACTAAAGGTGTGTGCCGCCACGCCCAGCTGATTTTTGTAATTTTTGGTAGACAGGATTTCATCATGTTGGTCAGGCTGGGCAGCTGTCTTTTTAAAAAAATTAACAACTGACTCTAAAATTCATATGGAAATGCAAGAGACCAGGAATACCCAAAATAATACTGAAAAATAAAAAAAAATTCAGAGACTCATATTTCTAAGTTTCAAAACAGCACAAAGCTATAGTAATCAAGACAATATGGGACGGGCATAAGGTTTAGGTATATAGGATCAACGGAACAGAATTATGAGTCCAGGAATTAATTCTTACAGTCACAGCAAATTGATTTTTGACAAGGGCGTTCAAACAATTCAAGTGGAAAGAACAGTTTTTTCAACAAATGATGCTGGCACAACTGGATATTCACATGCAAAGGAATGAATTTAGAACCCTACTTCACACCAAATACAAAAATTAATTAAATGCCTTAAAGCAATTAAAGTTATACAGCTCTTAGAAGAAAAAAAGAAGTAAATCTTCGTTAGCTTGAATTAGGTAATGGCTTTTTAGATTACCAAAAGCACAAATGGCAAAAGAAACAATTGATAAATTGATTTCATCAAAATTAAAAGCTTTGTGCTCCAAACAATACCATCAAGAAAGTAAAAAAACCTGAAGAACTGGAGAAAATATTTGCAAATCATATACAAGGAACTTTTATTCAGAATATATAAAGAACTCTCACAATTCAGGAATAAGACAACCTAATTTAAAAGTGAATAAATGACTTGGCCAGGTGTAGTGGCTCACACCTGTAATCCCAGCACTTTGGGAGGCTGAGGCAGGTGGATTACTTGAGGTCAGGAGTTTGAGACCAGCCTGGCCAACATGGTGAAACCCTGTCTCTACTAAAAATACAAAAATTAGCCAGGCGCGGTGGCATGTGCCTGTAATCCCAGCTACTCGGGAGACGGAGGCAGGAGAATTACTTGGACCCATGAGGTGGAGGTTGCAGTGAGCCGAAATCAGCGCTCTAGCCTGGGCAACAGAGTGAGACTATCTCAAAAAAAAAAAAAAAAAAAAAGTAAAATAAAAACATTTTTTTAAAATTAAAGTGAATAAATGATTTCAATAGATATTTCATCAAAGAAGATACACAAATGAACTACAAATACAAGAAAAGACACTCAGCATCATGAGTCACTAGGGAAATGAAATCAAAACTACAATGAGACGCTACTTCATACTTGCACTAGGATGGCTAAAATAAAAAAGACAGTAAGTGTTGAAAAGGATGTGGAGCATTTGGGACTCACACATTGAAGGTGGAAATGTAAAATGCTGCAGCTACTTTGGAAAACAGTTTGGCTGTTCATCAAAAAGTTAAACAGAGTTACCACATAACCCACCAATTCCACTCTTAGGTATAAACACAGAACAACTGGAAATATGAAAACATTCACAGTGGCATTATTCATAATAGTAAAAAAGTAAGAACACCACAAATGTCCATCAGTTGATGAATGAATAAACAAAATATAGTATATCCATACAACAGATTATATGACATTAATGAAATGAAGTACTGACATGCTATAATATAGATGACCTTGAAAACATTATGCTTAATGGAAGAAGTCAAAAATATAGCATTCTATATCATTCTATTTATATAAAATGTTCCAAACAGACAAATCCAGAGACAGGAAGTAGATTAACGCCTGCCAAAAGAAGGGGAAAAAGGGAGTTAACTGCTGATTTCTAACGCAGTCTTTAGAGGAAGTTTTTTGCAGGGAAGGCGAGGTGATGAAAGTGTTCTCAAAACAGTGATGATGGTTTACAACTCTATGAATACACTAAAATCCACTGAATTGCATACTTTAAAAGGGTGAATTTTACGGTATAGAAATTATGCCTTAAAGCTGTTATAAAAACAAAACAAAGTCTCAAGGCTAAAAGAATTTGCTAAGAGCACACAAACAGCTGGACTCCGAATTGTTACAAGGAGGAAATAAGAGGATTGTTAAGTCTTAGTCACAACTCTAACATTACCAAAAATTTTGATAATCACAGTTACTTACAAGCTCACACAGCAAAAAGCATTGCAGTAAGTTTGTTCTTTAGAATGTATCAGTATGTTATAACCATATTAAAAGCAGAAGTTGTATTATGATGACCAAAGAATCTACCACTTGAGGAAAAAACAAGGATCATTTAAAGATATACTTTTCTAAGGTTGATTCAAAGAACTAAAATGACTCATACTACCCTGGATATGCCACTTTTCTCCCTGACTTCACTCATTGAAACTAACTAGGGGAAAAAAAAAATTAGAGACAAGTATTCTACAAGGGTAACAATTATTCTAATTTAACAATTGAGCTATTAGACAACAAAATCAAATACTCACATCTTCCAAAATTAGAGGCAGTTTGCTAATGCAAACCAGAAATACTAGAGAGCTCATCCTAAGAAGTTACCACTCCAGTAACTAAAAAATGAAAACTTGAGAGAACACTTACTGGCTTTGTGCATGTGTCACATTTTACCTTGTGGCACGATTCAGAATAATGTGGTCAATGATTTGTAAAAGTGTGACACATTCATTTTACTCATTACTGATCAAAAGGACCAGAGACTAAACTTTTGTAATGGTCAACAGATGCTATTCACTGAATATTCAATATATTTAAGGCATAGTTTTAAAACTTTCATACACGCTATATCACTTCATTTAATCCTTACAAAAATCTGAAGAGTAGGAATTACCATCCATCTTACAGACAGGAACCAGAAGCACTTACATTTTGGTCTGACTAGGGAGCTACTAAAAAATGCCATCGCTCCCTCCCAAAGAAAAAAGATTAAATCCAATTTTTAAATTTAATTAAAGGCCTAAAAAATGGTTAGACTTCACCAGAACGGCCTGTTTTCTCTGACAGTCAAACGGATATGAAAACGTTGGTTACAGACAGGTTAGTCTCTGGGTAACAAATATGTAGAGTTAATACCCGGCTACTACCACATAACCTCATCATTAATTGATAGCATACAAGAGGGTGGATAACTGGTTTATTTTCCTTTTAACTGTCACTTTTAATTCTTACCAAACTCCTTCCCAAGAAAGATACTGAAAACTGGAAATGTCAAAAGAGAAAAAGAATGTAGCATTTACATTTAAAATCGCACGTTTTTCAGAAGAGGAGGCCTGTATAGCCTATTGAGTTATGCAGTATTAATCAAGATTATGAAACAGAGTAATGTTTAAAAAGTTTTATAGAAGCACAGAAAAATAAAACCAACAGGAATACTTACTTCCCCCTCCATGAATGTTTTGTTGTGTAGAAACATGCCAGATCCTTATTTTCCCTAATTATGTTCATTTTGTGCTCAAACCTGGAAGATAAAAATATGAGGGCACTTAATACGTTATGCATCTTTAACCTTCCCAAGATTCCCATAAGAAAGGTAGTATGATCTCTCTGTCACTTTCACAGCCTGCCGTATATCCTTTACAAGACCATTAGGTTTTGTTTGTTTATTTATTTTTGAGACCGAGTCTCGCTCTGTTGCCCAGGCTGGAGTGCAGTGGCGTGATCTCGGCTCACTGCAAGCTCCGCCTCCTGGGTTCACGCCATTCTCCCGCCTCGGCCTCCCGAGTAGCTGGGACTACAGGCCGCCGCCACCACGCCCCACTAATTTTTTGTATTTTTAGTAGGGACGGGGTTTAACCGTAGCCAGGATGGTCTCGATCTCCTGACATCATGAACCGCCCGCCTTGGCCTCCCAAAGTGCTGGGATTACAGGCCTGAGCCACCGCGTCCGGCCAAGACCATAAGGTTTTTAAAGACAAGGACCGGTGTATGCAACTCTATCATAACCTTTAGCACCACATTGTGACTGTCCAACTCTCTCCCACACTGGACTGCGTTTGAGGACCAGAAACGACCCCTATCAACATCCCCAGTGTATAGAATTTTTAAAATGTCAAACAAATAAAGCTTTAAGTCTGACATTGCCAAATAATGCCACGGCACACAATGGACACCTAAACACATTTTCCAAGTGTCAAACCAATTCCACAAGCTTTTTGGTGAGCTACTAAGTGCTGGCCATTTTGCTGACACTACCACTTCAAAGGGTACCTGCTATAAATAAGGCGATTTAAAAATAATTTTCTCGTGGGCACAGTGGCTCATGCCTGTAACCCCAGCTATTTGGAGGCTGAGGTGGGAGGATCGCTTGAGACCAGGAGTTTGACACCAGCCTAGACAACATAGTGAGGCCTTACCTCTCAAAAAATAAGTTAACAGGGCATGGTAGCATGTGCCTATACTCCTAGCTACTTTTCAGAAGAGAAGGGCTGAATAGCACGATTGAATAGTGTGGTATTATCTGAGGCTGAGGTGGGAGGATCACTTGAACCCAGGAGTGTGAGACTACACCGAGCTATGATTTTGTCACTGTACTCTAGCCTGAGTAATAGAGTGAGATTCTGTCTCTAAAAATAAAACAATTTTCTCATTATAAAAGTGATATATGTCCATAGTAAGAAATCTAAAATGTTCAGGAAGCAAATCATTTGTTCTTGCATCTGAAGACATAATTTTAGCTTTTGTATTTAGAAAAATCCTTTTTTTAAACAAGATTGCCACTTGTACTGCTTAACTTGTTTTCAAAGAATGTTAACCTTTCCCCATGTAAATATAAGAAAATGATTTTTAAGGCTATATGGTATTCCAAATTATGAATATTCCAGAACAGTGCTACTCAAAGCATAGCTGCAAATGGTTTGTTTCCAAGCCACATCAAGTACAGAAATTGAGAATAAGTGTTTACAAACTTCTACGGCGGTTTAATTAACGGACTCCTCTGGTTGAACAGGATATAGAACAGATCAAGACTGTTCAATCTGCGTGATGACTCACCAGTGGAATCAGCCTCCTAACAGTCACATGCAAAGAGACCACATTATGTACAATATTCACTGACTGTAACCCAGCATATAAAATCCACAATCCATTTATTTCGCTTAAAAAAGGTAAACTTAACTAATTTTACAGGATAAATTGTTAGAACTGGCTGCTAAAGAAAGACTGATAGATTTTGAAAATACTATATCACTTACTTCATTGTGAATAAAAGTTAAATATGGTTATTTCTTTTCTGACTTAGCTATCTCTCCCTTGCCTTGCTAGTTCAAAACGCACTGTAAAAAATATTGTAGAGACCGGGAGTGGTGGCTCACGCCTGTAATCCCAGCATTTTGGGAGGCCGAGGCAGGTGGATCACCTGAGGTTAGAAGTTCGAGACCAACCTGGCCAACATGGTGAAACCCCATCTCTACGAAAAACACAGAAAGACAGCCAGGCATGGTGGCAGATGCCTGTAATCCCAGCTACCCAGGAGGCTGAGGCAGGGGTATCACTGGAACTCGGGAGGTGGAGATTGCAGTGAGCCAAGATTGTACTGCACTCCAGACTGGCTGAAAAAGCAAGACTCTGTCTCTAAACAAACAAACAAACAAACAAAAATTGTAGAAAATACACGAAAGTGCTAATAATACAAACTGAATAGTTGCAATTGTTTATTTAAGCTTGCTTTATACCTTTTTATACTGTGAATACTAAGTCAGCAAGTATTTTTTACATGATTAGAAAAAACTTTTCAGGCAAAAACATTTTTATAATGGCTTGAGACATAATTCACACACCATAAATTCACTTTTATTAAAAGTGTACAATTTGGTGATTTTTAGTACATGTAGAGTTCTGCAACCATCACCACTATTTTCTGGAACACTTTCATCACCCCAATAAGAAACTGTTAGCAGTCACCCCCCACTATACCTCAACCTCAGCACCTAGCAGCCACTAATCTACTTTGTCACCGTGGGTTTACCTATGCTAGTCCATACCACCAAGTAATATTCTGGTGTATGGATATACCTATTTTATGCATTCATCAATTGACTGACACGGGTGTTGTTTCTACCTTTTGGCTATTATGAATAATACAACTATGAACAAGCATATAAGAGTTTTTGTGTGAACATACATATTCATTTCTCTTAGGTATATACCTGAGTGGTAAAAACATTTTTTTAAAGATACTCTTATTTTGAAATTGCTTTCTTCATTCGTCCTACTTGTTTTTGTATTACCAATTATCAAGAGCCTTTGTACTCTACATAGAACACTCATCCCCTGGATATTTATATGGCTTATACCTCTATCTCCTTCAAATCTATGTTCAAATGTCATCTTTCCAATGACGCCGACCCTAACCATCTTGTTTTAAATTGTAACCACCCTCCTCCTCACTCTACACTTCTATTCCCTCTTACTCCTGTTTTTCCCCCATAGCACTTTTCACATTCGAATGTGCAATTTATTATTCACCTAATTCTACTGGAATATCCAGAGAGGCAGTTTTGTCTGTTCAGCTCATTATTGTTTCTACAGAGGCCCCAAGAGTGCCTGATACAAAACAGGTGCTCAAAAATCAGTATTTGAGTGAAGGAATAAAATTCAGCAAATACATGGGCAATTCTGATATCTACCTCAAATCTGATGCTGTAACAGGGACTCCCAAATAGGGTTTTGTCAAACCTTCTGGAAAGGCATCAGCAATTCATGCTTTGAAAAATAACAAAAGGAAACACAGGTAACACCAAGTTTAAAGAAGCTTTTATTGTTACCACAAAGAAGAAATTTCTTACAGTCAACTAACGTCTTCCTACTAGTGAGTATAGGGACAGCTAAATATAGTCCTGATGGTTGGTGTGGTGTTTTGTTCGTCTGTTTCTGGATTTCATACCTGGGACGACAAAGGCACCCAACTAAGATTCATTAAACCCAGTAAGCATTATCCCTGCCTTCTGAATCTTTTGCAGTAAATGATATTGCTGAAAAGAAACCTGGGCAGTATCTCTGAAGACTCAACAAAAAGGGTAGGTAGGTAGGCAGGTAAGTAGATAGATAGATAGATAGATAGATAGATAGATAGATAGATAGATAGACAGAGAGAGAGAGAGACAGATAGGTGTACAGATATTTTTCCCCTATATAACATAACTGAAGAGTGGAACAATGGAAGAGAAAGGCAGATAGAAAAGGTAAATGGCTGACACTGAAGAATGGGGTTTGTATTCCTAGTCTGTAACTTAAGATATTGGAAAAACTGACTCTGTACCAAGGGCCTATCTTGGGAAAACCGAGAAACAAGAAAATGTGTTGAGTGGAGACTAGTTGATAAAATTAAGGATCTAAAAGTTAAAATGAAAGGCAGAGAAAAATAAGTATTTTTAAATGACAACCATAAAAAACACAGGTCATGACCCAGAAGGAATAAAGATCCCTAATAAACCCATAGGGGGGAAAAAGAACAAAATCATCTCACAATAACAAAAGATATGTAAGAACTTTTAAATAAAAAATTTTAAATAATTTTTTAAAAAAACACCTCAAGAATGACCTCATAGGTATCACTGATTTGGAGGTACATAACTCCAACAGACCTTTCGGGAGATGAATTAAACAACTTTACATCAAGAAGGCTTTTGAAGGTCTATAAACCGGGAGGTGATGAAAGCACCAGACTCCAGAGAGTCCTTAGATTGGGACAGATAAAAGGAGCTTGAGAAGATATAACACATTAAGATAAATGTAAACTACCAACGACCTGGACTATTAGAATAAATATTGTATTCCTAATGCAGATTAGAATGCTGACAGAAAACTAGTGTAGGAGGAAAGTAGTAGTACTTCAATTCTCTGGAAGTTCATATCATCAGTACAAGTTCCTGTGTCCAATATTTGCACACCTAATTTTCTGTCTCTAATATTTAAGAAAGCAACAAGTGATGTTTTACTCTGCATCCCATAAAAGGCTAGTAAAATGGGCTCTTTATGGAAGAAAATTGCTCCTCTATTTGAAAAGCTTGCCTTCAACTACGTTATATTTAAGTAGGGGTATATCTGAGAGCTAAGGGAGAGAAGAGATACCCCACTAAGTAGCCAAGTCAACCCCAGAAATAGTGGAATAATTCAATGCTATATTACCGTCTGCCTAACCTCAAAATGGAGATCAGGATAATGCTTTTCCATTTTAAAACTCCATTAAAGACTGCCTTTAATAAAGTTGGGGAGGCAAGGTGACTCTTAACTGAAAATTTATGACATGTCCTGAAATTATTAAACAACTTGTGTTGAATACTCATCACGTTAGTCATCAGGCTATGCATTTACCATGCATTTATTTCCTTTTTGTCCCCGTAACAACACTTCAGTACAGGTATGACCCTCATTTTATTGAGAAGAAAACTGATACATAAATTAAATCACTTTTCTAATGTAACACAGCTAGTAAGTGATTGGGCCAGACTTCGGACCAACCTGCTCAGTTTCCACACCCTAGGTTCTTAACCTAAATTTTAATACCTTCCCTCAATTAAAAAAAAAAAAAACAAATTCACCCTGACCATGTAATTACAGATGTATCATTTGACAGCAAATTCCTGGAATAATTCAGAACTAGTTTCAGTTATTATCTTCATCTGGACAGATGACTGGACACTTGTTAGAAATAACTTTGAAATCTACAATTTTAAACAGTAAAACAAATTATCATATTCAACATAGGACAGAAGAAATAAAGTCTCCAAAGCTGAAATATTCTATCATCTATAAATAAACTTCCAAAATATTTCCATCTTTGTATAAGCTTAAAAAACATTTTTTGGCTGGGTGTGGTCGCTCAGGCCTGTAATCCTGACACTTTGGGAGGCCTAGGTGGGCAGATTACAAGGTCAGGAGTTCGAGACCAGCCTGGCTAACATGGTGAAACCCATCTCTACTAAAAATACAAAAATTAGCCAGGCGTGGTGGAGAACGTCTGTAATCCCAGCTACTTGGGAGGCTGAGGCAGGAGAATTGTTTGAATCCAGGAGGCAGAGGTTGCAGTGAGCCGAGATGGCGCCATTGCATTCCAGCTGGGCTGACAGAGCAGGACTCCGTCTGGGGGGGTGGGGACATTTTTTAAACAAAGTGTTCAAAACAAACATACGATGACAAAAATTTGCTACCAATATATGATCTCAGGATACTGTTTAAAGAGAGTTCAATTATTCTAACCAACATCGAGCTTTTAAAATAACCAGATTGGCCAGGCACAGTGGCTCATGCCTGTAATCCTGCACTTTGGGAGGCCACAGTGGGAGGATCACTTGAGTCCAGGAGTTTGAGACCAGCCTGGGCAACATGGCAAGACCCCCATCTCTATTTAAATATAAATTTTATATGAACAAAAAGATAACCAGATAAATGAGATCTGAGGCTGAGATCTATTTCCCAGCAGTGTAATACTAGCCCATCCACATTTTCAGGTAAATCTATTTTACATTCTCAGTAAAATTTTAACTAGTCTTTGATAAAGTCATTTCATCCAATGAATGGCAAGTGGTCTGGAAACTGCATTAACTCTTTTAGACCATGAAGATACTTTTAGACACACAGACAACTCACTAATGAGGGTAATGGCAATGCATAAAGATCAGAAATACGTACCAACTATGTATCATTCAAAGTGAGAGGTAGAATAATTTCAAGATAATGACTGGTAAATGAGTGAAGACAAGTCTAGAGGTCCTCCAAATACAGCAGTCAAGTATCATTCAATCTGGGAAGACCCTAGAATACCTCCCTAGGGCACTGATTACAGAGCTGCCATTTGACATGCTATACTTTAACGAGGGACTGACACAACAAGCTACATTAACATTCCATTAAAAGTGATTTTAATAATTTATTTATTACCAAGGTAAGGCTGGAGAATTTTTATAATTGCCATTTACTGGCTGTGTAACTTTGAACAAAAGTCTCTGAACTTATCTGATTTACAGTACATCTATAAAATAGGAATAATAACTGTCCCAAAGGGCTATGGTGAGGACTAAATGAGATAACCCAAAAAAAGAAGTTATTTTGAGTATTTCTATTATATCTTACTTTCAAGAACTTATCAGCTCTTGTACCTAATACAGCATTTTGGGGGGAAATTCTATTAAATAACTCGATTTTCTCTCAATCTTTTATTAATTTCCATCCTTCTAGCATGCAATATATATCACCTAGAATTTCCACCTTCAAAAGTACAGTGTTCTATTGATTTAATCAGCATTCAGTTTTACTTAACCATTCGAAATTAACTATAACAATATATATTTCTTAATGATGTACATGAGGGTGGCATTTATTATTGTTACTGTCATTATTATTTATTGCTACAAGTTATGTTTCCCATAAAATGTTTTTAAAAAGAAAAAAATATTGCTGGGTGCACTGGCTCACGCCTGTAGTCCCAGCATTTTGGCAGGCCAATACAGGCAGATCGCTTGAGTCTCGGAGTTCAAGACCAGCCTGGGCAACGTGGCAAAACCCTGTCTCCACTAAAAATACAAAAATTAGCTGGGTGTCATGGCACACGCCTGTAGTCCCAGCTACTTGGGGGGCTGCACTCCAAACTGGGTAACAGAGTGAGACCTTGTCTCAAAAAAAAAAATATATATATATATATACACACACACACACACACAAACACACACATACATAAATACACACACGTATATATGTATAAAGACCAAGATAATCAGGATAGATGAAATTTTTAAAAATCATCTTGTCAACTATAACCCAACACTTAAGCTTCTCTTTCTTTCAACTTTACTCCTACAAAATACTATTATAAGTCAATCTTATTTACTACATTTTTAATATTCCCCACTTAGGTATTTGAAATTTCAATTGTTAGAATTGTTTCCTTATATGTATCCAACCTAGTATTTTTAAATTTATGTTTGATGGCTACAAATTAACTATGGCTTGAGAAACTTTCAAGAAAAAAGAAGTCATAAATTTAATCTCCAGTCAATATTTCCTCTGTACATTTAATAAGCTCTAAAAGTGATTCAAAAAAATCATCACTTATAGGCAAAAACTTTTAAGCAACCATTAATTTCCAATATTTATGATGAAAAAAAATCTGTAGAATTTC
This sequence comes from Piliocolobus tephrosceles, assembly GCF_002776525.5. Taxonomy (NCBI): domain Eukaryota; kingdom Metazoa; phylum Chordata; class Mammalia; order Primates; family Cercopithecidae; genus Piliocolobus; species Piliocolobus tephrosceles. Next base: position 154,924,145 of record NC_045435.1, on the reverse strand, counting down.
TAGTATCAGAAGCTGAAGTATCAAGCAGGTAATATCAGTTAAGTCATGTATAAGCACATGGTATAAACAACCATAAACTGTCCAACTAAAAAATGTAAACAGTTAAATGGGATCTTGAATGAGATTTTGGTAGCAGCTGTATCATTAGCATTTGCCATTCTGCCAGTTGTTTAGAGACTATTCGAAATAGCAAGAATTTATCTGCTCAAACTAACATCACTTAAATTTCATCTCCTTCATTCCTGCAATTGTGTTCCATGTTTCAAGTTCTCAAAGACCCATAATTCTTTCTGATGAGGAAAAATCAAATTTATATGCCTTTTGTAATTAAATTACATTGAAAGCATCTCCAATTTTTGCAAGTCAGCTTCACTTGTTTTCATGCTATATCCTAATATTATACCACCAAAGAAACTTCTGTTTGTTTTTTTTACAGAACTGTCCTATGGGTTAAAAAGTCAAATTCAGGGCAACACAGGCACTTTGGCTAGACTTACCTCTCTCAATGAATACTACTGTGTCATGCTTTCGAACAACACGATATTCTTGCATTCTCTAATGTATTACTGGCAGTAATACTGGCAGACTATTTAAGATCATTTATGGTTAAAATGAGAATGATCTTTTAGAAGATACATAATTTTGACAGAAAACCACAGGGCTTGGGAGTCCAGTGAGCAGAAGCCTACATCAAATTGACACTAAGAACAAAAGCAGGATGAAGGGACTCAACACCACAGACACTCAAGCAGATTATGGTCAAGCTATAAGCAAAAGAATTTACACACAGCAAAATTAAGTATATACACATGGCTTGTGTTAAGCAAAAACGCAAACGGAACACTCATTTAACCAGGGATGAATGAATACACTTAGAAAAAATACACTAGTGAAAGAAGGAATTGGCATTAATCAAGGCTAGTCACCTGTTTAAAGCATGTATTTAGCATGATCAACTGGAAGTAACACAAATATGACACAAATACAACTTGCAGAGAACAGGTAAGCTATCAATTTTCCCATTTTGAGTCTGAAAATGCAAGAACAGAACTTACTTTCATCATTAGCTCTGCCCTCAAGTAATTAATTAAAAATGTGAATTTGTCTTGAAGTGCATAAAAAATAAGACGGATTGAGGGAAAGATGGACAGATCTTCGATAAAGCAAGTACAGTAAAATGTTAACGTAAAAACCTTGGAGGTGGGCATGTGGGTATCTAATGTAAAGTTCTTTCAACCCAGCTGTAGGTGAAAATGTTTACAATATGTTGTGTGAAAATTGTGGAGTTTGCCTTTTGTGATCAAACTCTCCTACAATAGAAACAATGCTACATTCCAAAACCACACTTAAAATATAGTAGACATTCACATCATAGGAACTAATTTATGAACCTAATACTTCCTACAGCTATAGCTTACCAAAAAGGGAGGGGTAGTAAGGAGAACCATGGAAAGACCAACCCTTTGAAAAAATAACCAATGAGTGTAATAACTAATCAGAGAGTACTTTATATTGGCTTCTTGAGGATCTAGTTTTGTTTGTAACTGGATTCAAAATCTGAGTAAATCATAGCACTAGATTAGTTTGGTTTCAAACAAATGGCAAAAAATATAAAAGGCTAACAGAATGTTAATTTTTACCCACATTAAATAGCTACCACTAAACTGTTTAGATAGAACGTGCTGTATATGGGGGAAACTGCCATATGAACTTTAACCCTTTTTAAATTTTAGCTTCATTTTAACATGTGACTCAAGTACAGGTAAAAGCATTTTCTTCTAAATGAACAACAAATCAATATGCGTAATATGTATGATACCAACAGGAATCTTAAACCATAAATCTATCACAAATTAAGATTTTAGCAGCTACCATCTTAGCCTTCCTTAACTTACTGAAGAACCCGATACCTCCAAAGATAGATGTTGTTAAAGAATAAGAAAGCCAGTGGTAGTATCAAATTTCATCTGATAATATCTTCAAATAATTGCCCAGATACTTTAAAGTGAAGTGTTTGTACTGTCTGCCACATCAAAATCAACTTTTAACTAGTTTCACTACCATTAGATAGCTGAAATAATCTGAGATCTCCCCCATTCTTTTTAAAAACTTGATTCCTTTCAATTACAATCTGGGTATATATTCATGAAATACAGGACAGGAAAAATTCAAAAGCAACCCCTAAATCTGAAGAAACACTTAATGGGAGGTGGGGACAAGCATACATACCATAGCAGTTAATTTTGTTGACCTCTTCTACTCAACAACATAAATTAAGTATTGAAAAAGAGACTTATCTCTTCTATTTCTATCCCATGTATGCTCATTTCACCTGAGAGGAATAATTTGTATTTCTGACAAAACAGAACTTTATCTGTTGTTTTAAAAAAAGTCAAATGTTCTGTGAAAGATGTATTACTATGACCCTTCCCTTTTCAAAGCTTAAAAATGCCTTACAATACTCACCTGAAACCTTTTTTCCAGAAACATGTTCACTTAAGCAATGCTTTGAAATCATTGCTATTGATCATTTACCTATTTTTAGTTTATACACATTATTGTAACTTTCTAGACCTAATTTCTATTTCGTTTTATCTTTGAAGCATAACCTGGCTTATGTAAGAACAAAGTATACTATTTCTATAAGCTCTTTAGCTTATCAACAGCCATTTAATAATCACGCTCTCCTACGGCAAACAGGCCCTAAAATGGGCAAAATAAATTTTTAGCAGCCATATTTTAACTTGTTGCTGTTTTTCCTATCATTACATTAAATGCATAATGCGGGACTAAATTTCCTAAGCTTTTAACAAATACAACTTGAAGACAGTGTTACAGAAAGCATCCTGAAAACCCAAACACTGTTCTCTTTATACTATTAAAAGACCAAAGTTTAATTTGCAACATTTTCCCCTTCACTCAATACAAAATAGCAATAACATACATTTCTAGCTCAGTTTTGAAATATCCCTATTACTCCTACCTCTTCTGTAGTGCTTTACAGCTTACAGAACACTACCAAATTATCTTAAAAAAGCAAAGTTTCACTTTTAAAATGAAGCCCATTAGCTCTAAGGTTTGGGGGGAAAATGGCTTATCTGCTCTAAGATTTGATAAACATTCAAAATACATTATGTAGCTTGACTAGAAGTTTGAGGAGAGAAACCCCATACATAGCCTTAGATGACTAAGGAATACAGTAAAAGTCAGAACACCATATATAAGCATTTAAATGTATTACAGAATACATGAAATATTAGAGAACGTCTCCTCCATTCATAACCTTATCAATCCTTCCATTAAGTTGTAGCAACTAGAGCTGGCAAAAATCAAAGCATCAAAATAATTTTTTAAGGGACAGGGTATTCCTTTGTCACCCAGGCTGAAGTGCAGCAGCACAATCATATGCAGCAGCACAATCATAGCTCCCTGTAATCTCGAACTCCTGGGTTCAAGCAATCCCCCAGCCTCAGCCTCCCGAGCACACTTCACCAAACCCAGCTAGTTATTTTTTGATGAGACAGGGTTGCTCAGGCTAGGTTTGAACTCCTGGCCTCAAGTGATCCTCCCGCCTCAGCCTTCCAAGTGCTGGGATTACAGGTGTGATTATTGTGCACCCAGCTAAAATAATTATTTTGGATTGCTTTAGGGGTTTCGTTTTCTATCTGATAATCAAAATATCAAACTCTTACTAATCAATTGCAAAGAGATATCACCACTGGGCATGTGCTAAATATGTGAATAGGCAGTGTTCTTCTAAGGGCAACTTGAGTGCTTAAACTGTAAAATTCTACTGACTTTAAAGCTCACTCTTCTTCACAAGTAGTCCATAAAAGTACAAGTAAAACTCACATACATAGACTGTTGAATAAAGAGCATCTGAAAAGAATTACTAGCAAGTTATATGGTTTTATTGGCTGAACCACACCTAAATGTACCTTTGCACAGGTAACTAACTTAAATTAGCAAAGATGATCATAACCATATTGACTTAAGCTATTTCTTACAAAGAAATCTAACTCATTACTCTCAAAGGAGTTCCTATGATTAAGAATCACTGCACATAACAAGAAGTGTTATAAGTTGGCATGTGCTGAGCATGTGAACACTGCTGAAACAGAAATAATATGTTGAAAACCACTGATTAAATTTTGAACTAAAGTAGTGGTTGGGGTAGGATGCCATCCCATCTGAGGCACTATGACTGGAGCACTACTAGCATTTAGTGGATAAGACTAGATACTCGACATATATTACAGCTCCAGAGATAAGTACTGTCTGCACCATAAGACTTTCAAGTGTCCAAGTGAGCCAGGTGTGGTAGCACACACCTGTAATCCCAGCACTCTGAGAGGCTGAGGTGTGAGGATTGCTTGAGCTCAGGAGTTCCAACACCAGCCTGGGCAACACAGTGAGACCTCGTCTCTACTAAAAATTAAAAAGAAAATTAGCTGGGCATGGCATGCCTATGGCTCAAGATACTAAGGAGGGCTAAGGTGGGAGGATCGCTTGAGCCCAGGAGATTGAGGCTACAGTGAGCTATGATCGTGAGGTCTCAAAAAAAAAAAAAAAAGAAAGAAAGAAAAGAAAGTCCGAAAGTCCAAATGGTTAGTCATGTAGGCAAAAACCTATTTATAATGAATGAATCCCAGAATCTAATTCTGTTTTATATATAACTCACCAAGTACATTTTGCAGGGTTTAATATACAGAGATTTTTTTCAGGAATGTAACTACAATGTAAATTAAGAGATTATACTTTATTAACCCTGTTCTTTTCTAACAATGCTAATAATCCCAATTGTGTTATCTGAGTCACCAATGTGACAAATCTGTAGCCATCAACATTTCTGTCAAAACTCAAAATGGGCTGGGCATGGTAGCTCACGCTTGTAATCCCAGCACTTTGGGAGGCCTGGGCAGGCAGATCACTTGAGGTCAGGAGTTCAAGACCACCCTGGCAACATGGTGAAACCCTGTCTCTACTAAAAATACACACATAAAAAAAACCCCAAAAAACCATCCGGGTGTGGTGGCGAGCACTTGTAGTCCCAGCCACTCAGGCTGAGGCAGGAGAATCGCTTGAACCCAGGAGACAGAGGTTGCAGTGAGCCGAGGTGGTGCCACTGCACTCCAGCCTGGGTGACAGAGTGAGATTGTCTCAAAAAAAAAAAAAAAAAAAAATTTCAAAATGATTCCATGTAAAGGTACAAGCCTCTGACACGTCCTTTGTGTATTTTGGTATAATTATACTTAACTATTTACATACTGAAATGCATATAATCAATTCTGCTATAATGCTTTTCTGATCATGTGAATTTAACAGGATTGGTGTATTACTGAACAATTTGAGCATGATGCAAATTTCCCATTTGCTTATAGTGATTCTTGTCCCAACACTAAGTGAACGTAGAAAATTGTACCCAACTGAACTGAGCCATGTAGGAATTCACAAAATACACATACACACACTTCAGGTGGTCAATGAACCACATACATTCATATATATATTACTAATTTTCCACTCCATCTTATAACTTTTTTCCTTCTACTACTTCACAGTAATTCACAAACTGCAACTCCATCCAATGCTCACTGCCTCAAGCAAACTTTTTCAAGGCAAAATGCCATAACTATTATAGTATTTAACTTTTACAAAACAGTACTCTTGTTTTTAAGATCCTATCTTTTTAAAAAATGTATCATGACTTCCTTCTCTTGGGAGTTTTTGCTTTTTCATGGGTCTCATAATTTTTAGTTAAAAGCTGGACATGTTGTGTAGGAGAGTAGAGATTGAGGTAATTTTTATGACTAGAAATGAGCACGCCTGCTCTTTGTGAAGCCTTTGGTGAAGGGTTTGTGTTAATCCGGTTAGGAGTTGGACTTAGTTTATGATCTGTTATTGCCATAGTTATCCTCAGTGTATTACAGACTTCACCTATCTGCAGAACAGTTTGTGTCTCTGGTGGGCAATGGTTACTAGAGCAATGCCTGTTTGATTCTTTGTGTTGCGCCTCTTTGCATAATCTTGTTTCTTTCCTAGTAGTATTTTGTGGTTACTAGTTATTGAAAGCTTCTTAGCTTGGTGGCAGGGGGTGGGGTTGGGGGATACAGTCTGATGTGATGTTCTGATTAAGGTTCAGGCTAAGTCAAACACTGTGTTCCTGAATCTCAGGAGGGTAGCATTCTTGGTTCTGCTGACCACCCCCGGCCCCAGTTTTGGGCTCAGGGCCCCTCTTCCAGGCATAAGATTCTCTCCCACTTCTTGTCTACACCCTGAATGTTCACCAATGGGGCCAACAGAGATGCCCTTCTCCTCACAGATTAAAGCTTTTTTTCACAGAAGAGGCAGAGAGGGGAAGAATCACAGCAGTTTCTTGACCCTCTTAAAAAGTTCTGTTGCTGTTCCCCTCCCTCTCAAACTGCACAACAGACACACCCAGGGTTCTTTCCAATCTTTTCTAGTAGACCCAGGGAGGTTTGTGGGTAAGTTTGCAAGATTATGCATTCAAGCCTTCATCATGCTTTTTGTCCAGTTGTGTCTGAAGGCAAATAGAAATTGACATCTACTCTCTGTAAGCACTGTCTCTCAAATTTTCAGCCAGTGGTTTTGCTCTGTGGACTCAGCTCTTTAACAGATTTCAATAAAGTCATGAATTTGTAGTGTAGGTCTTTTTTTGTTGCAGAAGTGAGAGCAAAGCTTTTTTTTTTTTTTTTTTTTTTTTGTCTCAGGGCCAAAGCCAGAGGTGGTTACACTACTTATAAACTAAAGGTAGCAAAGAAGGTGTTACTAATTATTTTGTATAAAAAGGGAGATTTTATTGGGTCTAATAAAGTTGAGAAACACTGACTCAAGGAACTCTTTCAAAATATTAATAACTCCCCTTTACTACCATACATTGCAGTGAACATTTAGGCCAAAACCTATTTGTAGCAACCAAATTTGTGCTGCAGTTTATCTGCACAGTCTTGTTTCAATTTACTAATTCAAAGTACCTCAATCAGAAGCAGGGGAAAGGTATGTGTAGCAGAAACCTCAAATTCAGCTGTGTAAATAGAACTGGTGGAGGAATGAGGCCAAATTAGTTAAAACACATCTTTTCAATTTCAACCCTAATTTAGTAACTATTGAGAACCAGACTCCACTATCAACCTTTTAACAACTTTAATAAAGCCAGTATTGTTACAGTCCACCTGGGCAAGGCAACCATCTTCTATTTATTTGTGGATAAAGTTAAAGTACTCCAAATAATTCATTCATTTATTGATACTATTTTATCTTTTAGCTTAAGTATTTTGTTTACAACTAAGCTTGTTAACAATATATGACATTAATATATTTTAGGCTATTACTACCACTTTAGAAAAAGAGGAATATTCATTGCCTCTTAGTGGAATACAAACGCCGAATTTTCCATGAACTGAACTCTAAGGTTCTTTACATTCTTATTTCTTAATAATCCTCTGACTCCTCTTTTCCTCCCTTAATATGTTCTACTTCCTGTTTTCAAACAAGGAGTATAATGTAATAATTTCTACATAAGGACGTGTGTTGCCTGAATGCATTGTGATATTAATAGCACAAGCCAAGTTTGAGATATAGTAGCTTAAAAAGCGTTTCACATCACACAAAATGTGAACAAGATTTTACGTTATATGATAAGTAAGTCAATACAGCATTTTCCAAAAAACAAAGAATTGTGTTCAGGATACCGAATTTCTGACAAGTAGTTTCTATAAATTTTTTTAAGGCAAATTCTGTTTCATACTCCCATAAACTCAGAGTACTGGTAATATATTACAAAACCTGACCACTGTGAGTAATTTTCCCCGCAGGCAGTACTTTCAAACCTAGAAACATATCAAGTCCATAAACTAAGAAAATATAGTAAGAAAGAATTACTGGGGCAGGTCCTGAACTTTTACTTTTTCCCTGAGACACTATATTACAAAAGGCTCAACATAACTGTACACTATAAAGCCCTTCATAGAGGACGCAACAACATCCTTTTTGAGGGAAACCAGAATAAAGTAAAAGGGAAAAGCAGAGAGAAAACGAGAAATAATTACTTTGGTGGACCACTGCCACATTAGGGTGAAATCTTTACTTTTTTCCCCCTCTAAGCAACGGACACAGAAAACAATCTCAAGACAAAAGTGGTTAACGGAACACTCTACAAACGGAGAAAATTTAAGGGAAGGCACTCTTAAGCATAGTTAAGTATCAAATAAGCGATGAATAGCCACTTCACTGAGCCTCTAAGTCCTACTTCACCCACTCCAAAGGCCACATTCAAAGGTAAAATCACAGCAGCGGAGTAAAGGCCAAGTGAATAAGCTGCCTTGCAGGAAGGAAAAGGCTTGGGGGAGAAAATGATTTTGGAAAAAGTACTGGAGGAGAGACGACGCGGATGCTCATTTCCTAACAAAACGAAACAAAGCAAAGAAAGTCAGTCTGCAGGAATCGTGCGGAAGGAGGGTCGCTGACCCAAGGAAACAGGAGTTGCCGGCATCCAGCAGGAAGGGTGCTCAGTCTAGGAGACTGGAAGGGAATCCCGAGGGCGGGGCCCACAAGGGAGTGAAGAGCGTGTGGGGTAAAGATCTGTTAAGGCGAGTGGAGGAGCGTACTAGGTAAAAAAAAAAAACAAGAAAACGAGGCAAAAAGAGGGGTGGGGCTGGACAGGGCAGCGCCCTAAGCTAATGTCACTCAAAGCCGGGGGGCGGGGGGTCCAACGGAAGGAACCAGACTAGCAGCATGGGGGAAGGGTAAACTGTTAGCAGCTGCAGGCTGCGGCAGCCAAGACCACCCGGTTTTCCCTGCCCTGAGCCCCACAAAGTCCCCACGGCGTGGGGAGGGAGTAAGGCAGAGCCCCCGAGTCCAGTGTCCGGAGTTGGCTTTACCTTCGCGGGAGGCTGGAGAGGCTCCAGCTCTAGCTCCTCCCGCCGCCGGCTCAGCTTCCAGAGTGGGATGAGGCGCCCTCCGGCCTCCTCACCCTCACCACTTCCCCTTTCCCCCGCCGGGGCCCTGTAGCTCCGCTGCCGCGGGTTCCTGGTGCAGCCGTGGCGCTGCCTCCCCGCCCCCTCCGCCTCCTCCCTCTGCCTCTCAGAGTTTCATTCTGGAGGCCGCCATCTTCGCTCAGGCTTTGAGCGACCGCGCTCTAATACGCCTGCGTCGCCACCGCCCAGGCTGTCACGAGACCCAGTCAGCTGATTTCAACCCTTCCGCCTTCGGCCCCGCCCTCCCCGTCCCGATCGTTCTTTCCCTAAAATTTTGCGTTCCGCCGGCCAGCCCCCAGCAGTTACACATGCGCAGAGTAACGACGCCGACCGTGGGATCTGGATTCCACGCAGCGCGTGAGGGGGCCGGCGCCTCGGTGGGTGCTGAAAAGGACACGCCCCTGGGTGCGCGCGCGTGCCCATAACCACGCCCCCCGGCGTGCGCCTTGGAGCCGAGACCGGCAGTTTGTGTCCTGCGGAGAGTACGGTCGCAAACCAGTACTTAAGCTTTAAGCCCGAGGAAATCGTGTTTTAAATCACCTCTTTTTAGCTCTTGCCGTCAAGTGCCATGGAGCATCCGCGAGGCAGTCTGAAGCCTCAGTCTGTCTTCTGGTTTGGCTGGATTGGGAGCCAGCAGGTTCATTTACTGTTGAGACGCCCGGACCTACAGCAGAACAGGATTTAAAGTTCTGAATGATCTGAAAGGTCTTGGAGACCAAATTCTCAAAGACGCCTAAGGCACTTGCAGGTGGGAATGCTGGAAAGATAGTTCTGGTAGCCCCATTTATTGTGTCCGGATCAAGTGCTTAGAAGTTTACTTTAAAGCTACTTAATCTTCAACTCTCTGAAATAGGAATCATCCTCGTTTTGCAGATAAATTGAGACCCAGCCTCAGAGTAGTGGATTTGATGTTTGCACCCAAGTAATTTGAACCCAGAACCTGTGCCCTCTAGATAACCATCTTCCTGAACCTCCCCTGGGGGGATCAGGGTAGTGAAAAGAGGAGATATTGGGACTAAAGGATTCACCTAGAAATTATGTGTTATCTGTGGGCAATGGTTTAAATAAGAAAGGTCTATGTCCACTCCCAGATCTGAGCCGTAAAGACCACAGTTCAAAAATTAGTGATTAAAAAAAAAAAAAAGTTATTCTGCTGCAGACTTTAAAGTAGAGGCAGTGTAGGGTGACCTGCATGGATACATCATTATATAAGTGTTAAAGGTCTCTGATAAGGAGTTTAATACTGATTCTTCGTGGCAGTCCTGAAATTGTGATTTCTTGGCGTCCACTTCAGCAGTTGGCTCATTTTATAGATAGCGATTGCAGGATGAAAAAATGTGGAAAAATGGTTTTTACAGAATTTACCTCTTGACTCTATTAACCTTTTGTGCTACCTTAGGGTGGAAAAAGACTATTTGTATTTTTCCTTAGACTTTTCTGTAATGCAGCAGTAAGATAAGGTGCATGTAAGGGAAGGTACCAGGAATAGCTGGGTGTGGGAAGACAGAACCCGAAATAGAGTAGGAAGGGAGGAGAAGGAAAAAGAAACAGGAGGGCTGTGTTAAGGGGCCTTATTGGCTTATCCCATGGAAACAGACACGCATGTATGTGGTTACAAAGCCTTGCAATAATCCCAGAAATAAATGTGGGGTATATTATTTTGATTTTATGGAAGCAGCAGACCCAGAGAGTCCGGGAGACTTGATAAAGGTGACCTAACTCCTAAAGGTTGAGCCAAGATTAAGATACAGGGCCTGCCTGTAACATCAAGGCCAGTGAACTATTAAACCTCCACACTGCCTTTCCAATATTTGAGACCAATAAAATCAGTTCTCACTGTTGAGAGGAGCCTTAGGCATCATGAACTGTCCCCATCCTCTGTAGTGGAAAATTGTCTGCCTCACAAGACATCTTTTTCCATTGCATTTTTATAAGCCACTTTGCTTGTATTCAGCCAACTTGCGCTCTCTTCTATGAGTAGTTGTCTTTGTTTCTTGCTCTTTTCCTCTTGTATGTGACATTCATTTAGGGATTTACCAGTACAGCTCATCACCTTTTCCCACTCCGTCTCCCATGCGTATCCTTCTAACTACCCCTGCTACAGATACCCATTTTAAGAAACCATATTGAAAGTACTTTCAGCTGTTGTTCACAAGATGTAGTTTCAAGCCTTTTCACAACCACTGGTTGCTTTTAATTGGATCCGTACAATTGGATCCTTCTTAAAATGCCACAACAAAATACAAGAGTCAGAGAGAGTAGGACTTGTCTTTTCTTTCCCTATTAGGTTACATCAGCTTGATCCTTTCCCCACCCAACTCTTTTTCAAAAGAGTGACAAATGCACACTTCTTTTTCTGGATTTATCTTTTTATTCAAAATTGAAGTTTGCACTAGCCTTTCTGACACTTTCATAGTGCAGATGTATCAAATTTACAATCATACATATTATAATATTTACAATCATACACTTACAATCATATTACAAATTTACAATCATACACTTACAATATTTCACAGCTTCTTAAAAAAATACATTTCACAGCCTTTTAGACACCAATAGCCTTTATCAGTCTCCAAAGTTAGCATACAAGGCTGGCGTGATCTAAGACTTAAGAGCGCCCACAAGAAAGTCAAATACTTGCTTATCTAATTCCTATTGCTGCTAAATTGACCTTCCGAATTATATCAATGCCTAGATCCAAAATAAATCCTTAAGAACTCATACCACTCAACAACGCTTGAACTATGTTTTCAGTACAGTAGCCACTAGCCCCATGTGGCTACTGAACACAGAATAAAAATTAAAATTATTATGAAAAAATGTAAAATGTTGCATTAGCAATTTTTATATTGATTACATGTGTTAAAGAAAAAATATTTAGGCCGGGCACAGTGGCTCACGCCTGTAATCCCAGCACTTTGGGAGGCCGAGACAGGTGGATCACCTGATGTCAGGAGTTCAGCCTGGCCAACATGGTGAAACCCCATCTCTACTAAATATACAAAAATTAGGCGGGCCTGGTGGTGCACACCTGTAGTCCCAGCTACTCGGGACGCTGAGGCAGGAGAATCACTTGAACCTGGGAGGCGGAGGTTGCAGTGAGTGGAGATCATGCCACTGCACTCCAGCCTGGGCAACAAGAGTGAAACTCCAGCTCAAAAAAAAAAAAAGTATTATTTAATGATACTTGTTAAAGCTTGGTAATAGGCTGAGCATGATGGCTCGCACCTGTAATCCCAAGGCTTTGGGAGGCCAAGTCAGCAGGATCACTTGAGGCCAGGAGTTTGAGACCAGCCTATGCAACGTAGTGGTACCTCATTGCTACAAAAAAAATAAATAAATAAAATAAAAGAATTATCTGGGCATGGGGGCATGCCCCTGTAGTGCTAGTTACTCAGGACGCTGAGGTGGGAGGATCTCTTGAGCCCAGGAGTTTGAGGTTACAGTGAGCTATAATTGTGCCACTGCACTCCTGCCTGGGCAACAGAGCAAGATCCTGTACCCCCTGCTCCCCACAAAAAATATTTTATTCAGTTTATGACCATCACAATAGGTAGAGGAGCCACTGCAACAGGGGCTTGCAGTAAGGGAGACTGGGCTCAAGTCAGAAAACAACATGGGCAAGTATGCGTTTATCTCCAAGGAACAGTGTGTGGGGGTCAGTGGATGGAAAATTACTTAGAGAAAACATCGGGGGTGAGTGGGGATCCTGGCTAAACCTATGTAACAGAATTCTTGCTAAAGACAGGCCAGAGTGATGAAAGATGGGGGAAGATGAAAGATGAGGAGTCTGATCACATATCAAGGGAATTTGTCAAGGGAATTTTGGCTAAACTGACTTAGCTGGGTTCTTTTGCAGAGTAGACTTCTCAAGAAAGCACATGGAGGGGCCTAAGGAAAGGTTCAGAAGCCTGATTAAAATTTGCCTGAGCAAAGACTCTTCGTCACATGTGGAAATGATAATATTATGGCTGTATATTCAGTTAAATAAAATGTTATTAAAATTAATTTCACTTGTTTCTTTTAAGAAATGTAGCTACTAGTAAATGTAAACTTAAATATATGGCTCCCATTATATTTCTCTTGGACAGTACTCCTATTAGAAAATCTTGTGCAAGCAAACAGTAAGTGTCAGAAAACACCTAAGTTGAGTTGGTGAGCTTGAAGCCTCCACAGAATCTTCTACTGGACTTCATTTTAATTTGTTATGTGATTGGTTGGTTGGTTGTCCTTAGTGGTTTTTCTCAAGATTTATGTGGCCACACGTATTTGGTTTTCTGTGTTTCTCTATACTTTACTGTAATTGTATAGACTTGAAATTATTTACAACATATGACAAATTATGACATGAGAATTTCTTGACATATATACATATGTATCTGCATATATATATGTTCCACAATTTTTTTTTTTTTTTTTGTAAATGATAGCCTGGCTTCCCCAGCTCACTTAATCCTACCCCAGGCACTCTAGTTTTATTATTAATGTGAATGAAAATATATTTTTAAATAGTATAATTGTGTTCATATATAAAGGATTTTGAATTTATAATATTTTACTAACAAACACATGCTTTCATTTACTTACAGGAAATTATCTAGAGTTGATTATATTTTCAAAGATGGATGAGGAGGGAAAAGAAAATACTTATTCTGTGGTCTAACAATTTTAAACTATTATTGAAATTTTAACTGGTTAAGAAAAAGGCCTGTGTTCTTTTCCTTATTAAATTTAACCACAGCTGCTCTTTTACGATATATACACTGCTGAGGGTTTTCTAATTCAGGTGTTCTTACTAATTAATTCAAATACTTCTTGTATTATCAGATTTGAGAAAACTCAAGAGCCTTATGTGGTTTTTTCCATAAAGGGTTTTGAAGTGAACAAGATTTCCAGTCTGCTATGAAATTATTATATTCAGACATTTTTAGTCATCAGCACTTGAAGGAAATATAATGTAGTTTAAAAAACTCACAGGCAAGTTCGTTATCCTCTTTGTCTTAGTTCCCTCTTCTGTAAACTTCAGATATTGATACCTACCTTGAGAGACATTTTCAGGAGTTAAATAACTTATGTAGAGCACTTCATTACTAACCACATACTATAGTTAATATCAGGGTCTCCAGCTTGTTTATGTAATCCTTGTCCTTCAGTTTTTAAATGAAACAGGTTTGCTGTAGTTCTTATCAGAGGACTAACCAGATGCAGATAATACAGATAATAACATGTAAAGAAGTTCATTACTGAGCACACACTATAGTTAATATTAGGGTCTTCAGCTTGTTTATGTAATCCTTGTCCTTGAGTTTTTAAATGAAACAAGTTTGCTGTAGTTCTTATCATCAGAGGACTAACCAGATGTTAATAATACAGAATGTCAGATAAGAAGACCAGCCTGGCCAACATGGTGAAACCCCATCTTTACTAAATATACAAAAATTAGGCGGGCCTGGTGGTGCACACCTGTAGTCCCCAGCTACTTGAGATGCTGAGGCAGGAGAATAACTTGAACCTGGGAGGCAGAGTTCGCAGAGATTGTGCCACTGCACTCCAGCCTGGGCAACGAGAGTGAAACTCCGTCTCAAAAAAAAAAAAAAAGTGTTGATTACACTTTTTTTTCTTTTAAGTAAGATAGATAAGCAGACATTCTGTATTATTAGCAGAACGGGGAAAGTTCAAGTTTTCATTCTTGACAACCATATTTGAATACTCCTATCATGAAAAATCATTAAATAGTTCATTTTATTTATTATAGAGAACACAGAGTTGACTTGCTCAATTCATATGTGAATGTTAACAATGCAAAAAAGACTTAGATGCATGGAATTTCGACAGTCACAATATATTTGAAAATTGATGATCCAAAACTTGACCATGAAGAAGTTCTTAGAATGACAATGACTCATTCACGCCTAAATCAAGGTGAGTTAATTAGGTGCAACAAAAACTTTTTCTTCCCACTAATTTTGTTAAAGCTCATTGCAACCACATAGAAAGAAAGGATATCTATTCATTAATCTTGGATAATAACTTACTCAAATTATGCTCATCGGAGAACATAAAACTTAATTACCCAAATTATTGCTGACTTTGAGCATATAAAGATTATATGACTGTTATTTCCATGTAAAAGTTAATTTTGTCAATGAAAAGATTATTTTTTTTCTTCTTGTTAGCAACAGTAAATGAGGTGGCAGCCACCTACTTAGCATAAAGGAAAATAAAACATAAAAGAAATAGTATTTCAAGTTCAACTGATTAGCTTGTAAAGTTGTTGGTTCTCAAATCTATATGTGAATTCTGAGAAAAAAAAGAGTAAATCAATGTAAACCAAAATAAAAGGCACATACTAACAAAGCCAATTTGAAAAAAATCTCACTAATATAAAAGAAACGCACATATTCTAGTCACTGTATATGTTAAAGTTACTTTGGGTCTATTCCTAATCTGCCTGTCAGACAAACTTTGAGAGCTGAAGGATTATAACTCATACTACTGTAGAGACACATGCACACATATGTTTATTGCAGCACTATTTATAATAGCAAAGACCTGGAACCAACCCAAATGCCCATCAATGATAGACTGCATAAAGAAAATGTGGCACATATATACCATGGAATACTATGCAGCCATAAAAAAAGAATGAGGTCATGTCCTTTGCAGGCATGTGGATGAAGCTGGAAACCATCATCCCCAGAAAACTAACACAGGAACAGAAAACAAAATACCACGTGTTCTCACTCATAAGTGTGAGTTGAAAAATGAGAACACATAGACACAGGGAGGGGAACATCACCCACCGGGGCCTATTAGGGGGTTGGGGGAAAGGGCAGGGAGAGCATTAGGACAAATACCTAATGCATGCAGAGCTTAAAACCTAGATGACGGGTTGATAGGTGCAGCAAACCACCATGGCACATGTATACCTATGCAAGAAAGCTGCACATTCAGCACATGTATCCCAGCACTTAAACTAAAATTTTGTTTAAAAAAAGGCTTTTTTAAAAAAAGTCTATAACCGTCAGCGCATGTATCCCAGAACTTAAAGTAAAATTTTTAAAAAAGTATGGTTTGAACGTGTTAAGTATTAGAAACCCTATATATTTCCAGAGTAAATACTATTGCCTACCCAATATCATTTTCCTCTTCTTCCTTACAAGTTGAAGGTGGCAATGTGCCACCTACAAGTACTACATCGTCAACCTCCTCTCAAATGGGCTGACCATATCAGAGATGACAAAAGTCTGGCCGATGAAACATAAGCAGACTCTGTTGGTGTGGGCTACCAGATTCAGCTAGTAGGTTTCCTTTTTTCCCCACCCTTTATGTTTTTTTTTTTTGTGCCCAGAGCATAGTTGTGATGGCTAGAGCTGCTTGTCTCTGGGCATCTGCCTCATTTCTGAATTCATTGCTCAATGATGTTATATTTGCTAAGGGCTGGGCTATTGAGTGTCACTGTGTTATTCATGCAAATAAAAAGAAATTAATAGAGTATTACTATTTCAGCAAAATATAGTAAGAGGCTACCAATAAAAATAGCCACATTAATGAGCTTTACAGAACAAAGTGTGATTTTGTTTGATATTCCTTTGAATCTCCTCACCAGAGTACAGCACATACTGGAATCTCTAAATGCTACCCAAATAATAAATGTTTAAAGTAGAACAAAAAGAAAATAGTGTACTATACTAGAAAGAAACAGAGGTTTAGTTACAGCAAGTAAGGTATTACTTTTTTTCTTGTTTATAACTGTCTTCTGACAATGTATTTACTTACTAGGGAACATATTTTTTTCTCTCTTTGCTCTACCTTACAAATGGTCAAATCCCAGTTCTACTTTATTAGCCACTTAACTTTTGAGCCTCAATTTCTTTATCAATGAGATGAAGGTAATAATACATGTCAACAACAGTTGTTTTGATATTATATAAGAATGAAGAGATGCTATGCTATCTAATATTGATGAACCAATATTATTTAATATTATAAATATATATAATAGAAAAATAAAACTCATAAACTCTAAAAAATGGGATAAGGGAGAGAGAGACAGTCTAAATGTACCAATTATTTATCTAATAATAGGGAGTGAATTAATACTTCCCCAGATTGTAAAAACCAAGAATGAAGGGCAGAAGGAAAATAACGTTTATGGATCGTTTAGCAAGCACCACTGATTCTCCGTAAGTGTTAACTTTCTCCCTTCCTTATATACCCTTTGTTTTCTTCCTCTGTAATTCTAGAAGCAGATAATGCAATATTTGGAGCAGCATTGTATTAAGTAAGCATTTAGGGCACCAGCAAAGCAAGGACCATCAAGATGAAATAAACTTGAAAAGGATTTGCTAATTAATGTTTTTATTAAAAGCATCAAAATAATAATCATGGTGGAGAAATTAGAACTTTGTGTTTCCTTCACTAATTTCATGAGTATAGAATTGAGGACCTCTAGCCAACTCTGAATTGGAGAGATTAAAAAAAAATCTGTGAAAATATGGAACGGGAGGCTTTATATAACTATGATGAAAACAGGAATTGAAGATAGGCCTGAGAGATCAAAGGAGAGTTATAAGAGAGGGCTTTCTTTACTGGACATTGAAAGTTTACCACGCACCCTGCTCTGTTAGAACAGCCTGTTGTTACCTGTTGCTAACCCCATCTGTACAGTTGAAGATGCTCCCCAAAGTTCAGAGAGCTAATGGGATTTGTCCAAAGCCTCATAGTCAAGTAAGTGCCAGAGTTAGAATTTGAACCCAAATCCACTTGGTTCCATGGCCCAGCATTATCTAAGAGCAATCACTGACTGCTGTTTTTATTTATAAGTCAAATGATACTCTGTGAGTAAATGGAATAAACTGACTGAGATCTTCTTTTGGTCCTTCCTCTGGGAATTTTAAGATTTTATGTCGTGACTACAACATAAACTGTGTCTTGGTTATTATTACTAT
The DNA here is from genome assembly GCF_002776525.5 of Piliocolobus tephrosceles. Lineage (NCBI taxonomy): Eukaryota > Metazoa > Chordata > Mammalia > Primates > Cercopithecidae > Piliocolobus > Piliocolobus tephrosceles. The sequence continues at coordinate 154,906,195 of NC_045435.1, read as the reverse complement.
CAGTGGGTGGAGGAAAAGGATATGTACATATGGAGGTCACAGATAGTCTTGGGGGAATTACAAAGGTGATAAATAGTGAGAATTTCCACTGGAGAAAAAATGTATATGTTAATAGTTATTTAGAAATGTTGTAGTTATATTTTTCCTGAGATTCATGATCATTTCCACTCTCAGGATTTTCCAACATGTAGTCTTATTTATAGGCTTAGTTATATCAGCTTCCCCTTTATGATCTGAAAGCAGAGTCTTTCAAAAATTATATGAGTAGATTGGATTAAGGAACTATTTAAAAATATACCAGATCATTAAATGTAATTACCTTCTTATCCTTTTTTTTCTGCATAATTGAAGAAGGTGTATACTTTCTTTAATATAGATTTCTTTAACCTATATGTCAGTGTGTAAATATTGATTACTGGAAAACCATGTGTTAGTTCATTTGGGCTGTTGTAACAAAATACCATAAACTTGCAACTTACAAGCAACAGAATTTGCTGGGCGATTGGGTGAGGTGGCTTGCGCCTATAGTCCAACACTTTGGGAGGCGAGGCAGGTAGATCACTTGAGTCAAGGAGTTTGAGACCAGCCTGGGCAACATAGTGAGACCCTGTCTCTACCAAAAAAAAAAAAAAAATCTGGGCATGGAAAAAAAAAACAACCTGTGGTTCCAGCTACTCAGGAAGCTGAGATAGGAGGATCACTTGAGTCTGGGATATTGACACTGCAGTGGGCTGTGACTGTGCCACTGCACTCCAGTTTGAGTGACAGAGTGAGACCCTGTCTCAATAATAATAATAAAGCCCAGAATGTATTTCTTCCAGTTCTGGAGGCTGGGAAGTCCAAGGTGCTAGCAGATTTGGTGTTTGGTGTGAACTCTCTTTCTCGTTGGTAGGTGGTGTGTGGCAGCGTCCTCACATCATGGAGTGGGTAAGGGATCTGTCTCAGGCCTCTTTTACAAAGGCATTAATCTACCCAAAGGCCCTACCTCCCAATACCATCACCTTGCAGGGTAGGATTTCAACCTACAAATTTTTGGGGGTTGCAAACACTCAGACTATAAGCAATATGTAACTATTAGAAAACTATGTTTGCCATAAGATATTTCTGTGTTTATATATGTTAAACATATAATTTAAGATTGTTTTCAAATATGAAAATGAAATAGCATTTATTTTCGAATTTAAATATCTGTCAGCAACCAAATTGATTCTAAAACATAAACAAACCCAGGTTTAGCAAAAATGTCCTTGACACACAGTGAAAAACTCAAATAGACAATGGTTTCACGGTGCCTTAGCTCTAAAACAAGTGAAAGTGGAAAATTCTTTTTATTGAACACTTTCCAAGAAAATACACTATTTCTTATTAAGGTTTTCTATACTATTTCATATAACCAAGGAAAAGATATCCTAGTTAATCCAAAGTTCTGGTTAATTTGGGGCCAATTTTTAAAGAAATGTCATATGTCATATATCATCCTATCTCATATATATCATTTATTGAACAGCTACTTTGTGCTGGGCACTCTACTAAGGACTTTAATGCATCACCTCATTTTATTTTCATAACACACAGGAAGACACTGTTATTATCCCCATTTTATGGAGACTTTAAAGAGGTTGTTGAGTTTTCCACACCTCATATCACTAGAAAGCAGTAGTGCTTTTCAAACCGGGTCTTTTGGATTTCAAAGTCCATGCTGCAAATCACTACATTTCATTTAGTACATACACTCTAGTGGCCATGACTTCCTCTTTCCTTAGTCATTCAGGAGTCACTTCTGGTTATCATTCTACTAAACACTTATATTAGAGATTTTCAAATGAAGGAAAGACAGTGCAATTCTTTCACACTTTGTTCATAGAGCATTTTCTCAGAATAGCATGGCTTACAACTTGTGTTTCATTCTTATAATTTTATAATACTATATTTTTATTAAAATCTGTCCTACAGATAAACTGTCTCCTCGAAAACATCATGTCTATGAGTACAACATTTTAAATAACAGAAAATATGACTTGCCCACATCTGCAGTCTTCCTCAGTTCTAGCCCATCTGTAGGCTAAATTAGGAGTAAAAGAAATGGAGAGAAAATAGTCTATTTCTAGTGAAAGCAAATAAATGACAAAGGGGAAGTAAAACTGCAAAATAATCTAAAATCAACTGAAATTAAACTGCGTAGCATTGAAGTTGGTAGATTAAAGAGGGGATTTTCATAGTTTGTTTTTTTTGTTTTTTTTTTTTTAAGTAAAACGGTTGTATCTTGGTGTTTAATTTATTACATAACCAGTTGACATGAACACAACTCTACATGACAGCAGGTAGATTAAGAAATCAGGTCCTGGAAGCCATTGGCTCTTTCCTTTGTTTCCCTTAGCTTTACCCCTTAACTCACGTGCTTCCTCTTCCATTTTTTAAAAGATGTTTTAGGAAAAGGAAAAACCTAGCTCAACAATGGGAACACTCTCTCAATGTTTTAAGAAGGGAGCAGGTGGATTTATTACTACCTGGGCTGTTAGCAGTGATGATGACCTATACAAAACATGGGCAGGGATTTCTAGTTTTATCTCCAAAAATGTTTAATATACCTGTTTTTATTTTCTCCTTCAGCTTTAATTTTTTTTTTTTTTTTTTTTTGCATCACTTTTATCATCCTACCCAACTTTACTCAAGGGAACTTTTGTATAGAAAATGACCAAAGGCATTCAGCCATCAACAGGTAAAGAGGCTTTCTACATAGTCAGGCCATCTCTCAGCCAACATTTATTAAAACAACAACCCAATTAATGTCGTTCTTAAGAGTCTGCTGACTTCAGTGGCATTTCGATTACACAATGTTAGGTTATTAGAGTGGTTCTCATTGAGAAGGGGAACCAAATATTCCTTGTTGCTCTCCTTCAGGATATGCTCTTGAATATTTCTTCCACTGAAGGTTTCCTGGAAATGGCGAATCCAGTACAACAAAGCAGGTGGAATGGGGTAGTGAGTTGGCTGTCCAAAAGAAAGTCTGACTGCCTCTGCTTGGTTCACCAGTGGCCAGCTAGGAATACTACAATCATTATTACAGATCATTCCTGTTAACTCATAGTCCTGAGATCTCACTCAGGTCTCTAGCAACTCAGACTGTGAGTGGTAAATTTCAGTTCTGCCTGTTGAGGGGCCAGAGTGAACCATGTAATACCGGAGACTCAAGCCTCTGAAGAGAAGCTGCTTATCTGATTTGCATAAAAACTTTGACTGCACTGGTAAGATAGGGTCATCACAGTTTTAAGAATCAATAAATCAAAATTCCCAGATAAATTATGAAGATCATAAAAAGATTTGTTTAGACTAGTTAAATATACTCTGTTGTATTAGAAGGATGGAGTTTTTACAAAACATCAATTTTTACCATAACACATGAAATAACTACAAAACGCATGTAGTAGGAAGCTAATAAATAATTCTGCTTCCCTGAGGAACTGATATGACAGCAGTCCAAATAGCCTTCAAAGCACTAATTTAGTTTCTGTCCCATCCTGCTTTCTGTTATCCCTATTTCCTCCTTGTGACCCAGTATATGATTCAAATAGAAGCTGTCTAGGGTCATTAAAGCAAGCTGTTGCAGAAGCTGGGCTGTCGATTCAACATTTGGCAGACTGTTTAATGAAAGCCTTGATTTCATTTTTGTTAGGCCATCAAACAATAGCGGCACACTGGCTCTGCTGATAAAAAGGACAAAGAAAACAAACCAATACAACATTTCTATTTCTAAACAAAAGAAGGAGGTGTTTTCTCCCTATTCCACACTTTTCTGGCATCAGAAAGTCTGAAGTAGCCAGAATGAGAATTGGTTAATTCTCCAATAGTAACAGTTTAAAACCAAAATTCATAAAAATAAATAAGTAGATAATTATCTTTCTCCCAGCCCTTCACTTCCTAGACTGATGACTCTCTTCTCTTCCTACTCTGTCCTACATTGCTATCTGCTCAGTACAATTATTCTCTTTATAAAGCAGCCTATTTAGAAAGGAAAAGACTCACTGCTTTGTAACCTTCATGCTGCCATGAGCAGTGTTCTGGTTTATAGTTCAAAGCTGATATTGACCAGCATGTCAGAAGAATTTGTACAGTACTTTCTAGTTGTCACAGCACAAAATGGAATTTTGATGATAAAGTTAATCACTATAGATAGCTAAATTAGGTAAAGCAAGAGCCCACTTTGGGTGCTTATGTTAATAAAACAATCCAGGCACTAGACACATCTTAGTTTGAACCTGCATATCTCCAAAATTTTTGATCAGACTAATGACGATAATCTGAGCACTGAGCAGAGGAGAAATTTTTCATGGCTGAAAGCATAACTAGTTACAATCAGCATAATTCTTATCTCCTTAACAAGCAGCAAATTAATAATGTCACATTAAGGAAGCTTGGGCTTTTGTTGATCAGTGTCTTCTGGAAACAGGCCTCTTGGCACAGTCATATCCTGAATGACTCAATTTGTAAAGGGGTCTTAGTCTAACACAGGGAAGCTTCAGGCCAGCTCACCCTTATCTCCAGTGAGTCTTTTCAAACACTATTTGCTGAGGTCCTTTAATGTAACTTGTCCAATTTTTTTTTTTTTTTTACAAAAATCATGAATCAAAAACTGATGAGAAACACTATATTGGAATCTACCACAATTAGTATTTTGTGGTGGCATTCCAAAAAATGTTTCTTAATTTCACTGTGCTTTTCCATAGTACCAAAATTTTTGATCTCGAACGAAATAAAACAGTAAGAAATATTTATCAGAATTTATCATTTTCTAGTTGCTGCGTAGCTTAGGTAAAATTGAACGGGTGAGTAACAAATCAACAGAAAGTCTCAGTGGTTTCATAGTTGTATTAGTCCGTTTTCACACTGCTATAAAGAACTGCCCAAAACTGGGTAATTTAAAAAGGAAAGAGGTTTAATTGATTCGCAGCTTAGCATGACTGGGGAGGCCTCAGGAAACTTACAATCATGGCAGAAGGCAAAGGGGAAGCAAGGCACCTTCTTCACAAGGCAGCAGGAAGGAGAATGAACACAGAAAGAGCTACCAAACGCTTATAAAACCATCAGATCTGATGAGAACTCACTCACTATCACGAGAACAGCATGGAGGAAACCGTCCCCGCAATTCAATTACCTGTACCTGGTCCCTCCCTTGACACGTGGGGATTATGGAGATTATGGCTATTAAAATTCAACGTGAGGGTTTGGGTGGGGACACAACCAAACCATATCAATAGTATCATTTTATTTGGGGGTAAGGATCAGGATCTAGGCATGACTTTGTTATTACAAGGAAGAAAATACCTTGTAAGATCAAATAGTAGGGAGAAAGAATATGGAATCATACTTTAGTTTACCGAAATATGCTAGGCTCTCACATCTCAGTGTGCATATGAAGTTTGAGTAATATCCAGTCAGGATCAGGAACCTCTGTCTTCAGTCAGAGTGGATTAGACAGAAGACATGTCCACAGTAGCAATTTGATTTCTTCTCAAGTATACTTCAGCACCTTGGACCAAAAGAATCAGCATCACCTGGGAACTTGTTAGATCAGCAAAATCTCATAATATACCCTAGACCAACTGAATCAGAGTGTCTGTGGATAGGGCCCAGAAATCTGTTTTAACAAGTTAAATGTGATTCTGATGCACATTCAACTTAGAGACCTACTGGAATACAAACTCAGTAGCAGTTTAGAGTGGGAACTTTGGAACTAGACTACATTACATTGAATCCCATGTCTGTCATTTACTAGTTGTTTAAGAAAGAATTTGGCCAGGCACAGTGGCTCACGCCTGTAATTCCAGCACTTTGGGAGGCCGAGATGGGTGGATCATGAGGTCAGGAGATTGAGACCATCATGGCGAACACGGTGAAACCCCGTCTCTACTAAAAATACAAAAAAAAGAAAAATTAACCGGGTGTATTGGCAGGCACCTGTAGTCCCAGCTACTCCGAAGGCTGAGGTAGGAGAATGGCATGAACCCGGGAGGCGGAGCTTGCAGTGAGCTGAGATTGCGCCACCGCACTCCAGCCTGGGCGACTGAGTGAGACTCTGTCTCAAAAAAAAAAAGAAAGCAGAATTTAAGCAAGGTATTAAAACCCTTTGTGCCTCAGTTTCCTTGTCTAAAAATGGGGTTAGTAATAAAAGCTTTTTAATATGTTTGTTAAGACTAGAGCAGTAAATATTTATGAAGCACTTAGAACAGTCTCTGACACATGGTAAGTGCTTTGAAAGAGTTTCCCATTATTCTCCTAGGACTGTAGCAATATCCAACTTAATGTTTCTGGAATCTCTAAGTCCCAACAGAAAAGCAAACATGTATCTCATATCAAACAAGTATCAGGTCATTCATTTATGCATTCGTTCATCAAATATTTATTCAAAATTTACTAAGTTTAACGTATAATATTCTTCACATTTTTAGATAGTAACTCATAATCTTTTTTTTTTTTTTTTGAGACGGAGTCTCGCTCTGTCTCTCAGGCTGGAGTGCAGTGGCGTGATCTCCGCTCACTGCAAGCTCTGTCGCCTCCCAGGTTCATGCCATTCCCCTGCCTCAGCCTCCTGAGAAGCTAGGACTACAGGCGCCCACCACCAAGCCCGACTAATTTTTTTGTATTTTTAGTAGAGACGGGGTTTCACCGTGTTCACCAGGATGGTCTCTATCTCCTGACCTCGTGATCTGCCCACCTCGACCTCCCAAAGTGCTGGGATTACAGGTGTGAGCCACCGCGCCCGGCCGTAACTCATAATCTTAAAAGACATATTTAAGAGTGCATTAGTCAGGACCCCAGATGATGGTAACTGGATTGGACTGGGAGGGGTAGAAATGGTAAAAAAACAAAACAAACAAACAAAACCAAAAAAACAACAAAAACCTACTTTAAAGAAAAGTATACCTATTTAACCAAAAACAGAGTAGCAGATACACATAATACTCCCCATCAATGAGGATTCTAACGTTGTCTTAACTTCTCTTGTAATTGTAATACTATTTTCCATGTGACAGTGGTGGACCAATTACTGTATTTGCTGCCTCAATTTTGTTAAACATGCTTATTTAAAAGAAGGATGTATAACTGAATAAAGAATACAATTATTTCGTTTATTCAACTGATTTTGCGCTCTCCATTTTATTTCCACTTAATGAATTTGCCTGACAATCTTGATGCACATGCGGAAATTTTGCCTTTATAGATCAAAAACTATCTCAAGTATTGGATTGTAGGTTTTTTGGTTTTTTAATTTTATTTGTTAATTTTTACAATTTCTACCTATCTACTCTGATTCAGGTACTATCATCTGGTCTCCTGACTAACATAATTCACTCTTAAATATGACTTTTAAGATTATGAGTCACATAAAAATGTTCAGCATCATGTCTTGAACCTCATATATTTTCAGTAAATATTTGATGAATGAATACACAAATGAATAGTGTACTACTTGCTTCATATGGAAGACATGTTTGCTTTCCTATTGAGAATGTGTATATTTCCCATCCTCTTATTTATTTATTTTAAATTTTTTTGAAACAGAATATTCTATTTCATCACAAATGCAAAAATCTGAAACCCCATTTTTGAGCCATCTCTGTACATAATAAGAATCCGGCCTGCATCTGTCAGTGATAGAGAGTACAGTAAACTAAGATGTCCCTGAAGAGGCCATAGTGTTGACAAAATTCAGCATGCTGGTGGAGTCTACACAAACACAGGAAACAAAGCTCGGCCCTTCCACACAGCTGTCTGTCCTTGCAATGACTTCGTTTTAAGTCAGTGCCTCTTCATGCTGCGTATATTCTCCAATGTCAGCTTGGTGAAGTACCACAATCACCACGGGGTCTACATTTTTCAGTCTTGTGTAGATTTTGCTGCCACCCCAAAACCCAAAGGGATGTCTGCCATGGAGTACACCACCACTCCCCAGTACTGAGAAGTATTTTCAGTGATTCGACCCAGACCATATTTCAATACATGGTTCCCAAAGAGGAAGGACTGCTCCGTACCAGGCTTTATCCACACTTTATAGTTGGCATAAGGTGCAAGGTAATTCAGGGCTGTGACGTGAACCAAAACTTGTGGGTCTTAGTGAATTTTCTGAAGCAGGTCCCCAGTGACGCCAGCTTGTCCCCGGAGATATTGGCATCCAGCTTCATAATTTCCCTCACATAGTACACCTGGTCATTGTGCAGCCAGAAACAATAGGTGCCATTGGGTTGGTACACCAGCAGCTGAAGAGTCTACCTGATGTATTTCCCAATCTTCTTAAGCATGACATGGGTCTCCTCTTCAGTCAAAGTCCGCATTTTCCTGCTGGGTTGGAACACCAGATCCTCGTACCTCGGTCTTATTTATTTATCTTTAACAGATGGAATTTCGCCCTGTTGTCCAAGCTGGAGTACAGTAGTCATAGCCTACTGCAGCCTCGAACTCCTGGGCTCAAGTGATCCTCCTGCCTCAGCCTCTCAAGTAACTGGGACTATAGGCACACACCCACACTTTTAATCAAAGTGTATTATCTTTGAGTTGTGTTTCTTGTAAATAGCATAGAGTTGGGTTATGGTTTTTAAAAATCCATTTTGACAATTTCATTTTTTAAAAAAATCTCACTTTATTGAAGTCTGACATATAAAAGAAGTTTTTTACATATAACTTGTATACATAAAATGTATACTGCTTGGTGAGCTTAGGGAAAATTCCTATTTTAAAATTAATATGTTCAGATCATGTACATTCATGTTATGATTGATATGTATGGATTTAGATTAATGCTACTACAAAATTTGGTTGCTGTTATTTACTTTTCAGAGTCTTCAAATACTTGTTCTTGCCTTCTGTCCAGGGTTTGGAATTATATTCAGTGTGAGAAAAGGTGTGAAGCATGCTTACTGCTTCTTACCTGAAACTGGAACTCTGGGGATAATTATTGTTAGAGCTCCTCCTAAATCTAGGGATCAGAGTCCAAGTTTTTGAATCTTACATTAACATTTTTTTTTTATCAGATCACAATCTCGAATTTGCTTTTAAAAGCTATTTTCCTCCAGCAATTAAAACAGTGCTCTCCAAAACTCCCAGGATGGGCTGCTCAGAAAACTCTTCCCAGTCCACTGCTATGGTTTCAGGAGTTCCCCACAGTTCAGAGATGCTTGAGGTGAGCATTCATGATGTTGTAGACTTTTCTAACCAGACCAAACCAAATCTCTAGATGGCTAGTGTCACCAAATAACTGCGTCTATTAATTTTTTTTCAACCAGTGTTTTTAAAGCACTCATTATGGGTCAGGCTCTGTTCTAAGCACTGGGGATGTGGTAGTGAACAAAAAAAGGCCCTTGCTCTAGTGGTGAGGGGGAAGAAATAAAGACAATAAATATATAGATGTATGACTGAATCAGATTAGTTTAAGTTAGTGCTAAGTGATATAAAGAAATAAAATCAGGGTAATGGGCTAGAAAGTAATGGGGATGAGAAGGGCAGAGTAGCCGCTTTACCCAATTGGTCAGAGGAATCCTCTCTCAGAGGTGACGTTTGAGTTGAGGCCTGAATCTTGATAATAAAAGAATCTGGTGAGGAAATGGGTGGCAGAAGGTTTCACGAAAAGAGAAATAAAATTGCAAAGACTTGATCTACTTTTTTTTTCTACCTTTCCTTCTGCATTTCTGACCACAGAATTTAAGTCTACACGAAGAAAAGAGTTTTTTTTTCTTTTTCCGCCAACAGCTGGGAACCTTAATTGAAACTCTAAGTGTGTAAACTAAACGTACAAACCTCAAACCATGTAAGCTATCCCAGAATTACACTAATATAACTCACTCCCCGATATTTTTTTCTTCAGATCAGTGATACCCAAAATCTGGCCCAATATTAAGGGAATTTGGACAGAGTTTTAGCTAGGTATAATGTTTTGAATGAGGGAGTCAGATCATCAGATTGTGGATAAGAAACCCAGATGTGCTATTCCATTCCTTCACAAGAGACACTAAAACATTATTTGCATTTAAATCTCATTTTGAAACTGCCATGAAAGTAAGCATGCAAAGACCACCTGTGGACTGTAGATGGCAGACTATACCCACAAAGTAGTGGTTGAATCCTCTGAGCAACCTCAGAAACATTTGGGAAAGACTATGGGCCCCAGCTTCTTGTGTCACAATGATTAGACCATGCAAAGGATCTATAACAAGGATATTTACAAGTGTTGGAACAATGGGAAGTTTCTATATACTGATAGCACTGAAGTTACCCCCTCATGGTAACGAGACATTTGAGAGGCCCTGCTCTGAGAAGTACTATTTTCGTGACTAAAACATCCCAGACTCAGCCCTATAGGATGAAAGCTAATGTGGATCTTACAGACACTGACAATTGTCTGTGATTAAGACTGTTGAGAGAAAGCAGGTGGAGTGGGGGGGTCTTTGGAGTTCTTAGTACTTTCTAGATTGAAAAACAGTATTTGGTGCACTCAAGAAAAGATAGTAAAACTTTCAAAAATGGCATTTTTATAAATGGCATGATTTTGTGACATTAGCCATTTGCTAGCCTTGGGATTCTGTTTGGTTTGATCTTAGAAAAGTACACTGTATGATTCTATTTATATGACTGCCTCGAAAAGACAAAATTATGAAGATGGAGAACAGATTAGTGGTTGTCAGGAGTTATGGGTAGGGGCATGAGGTGACGAAAAATAAATAGCACAGGGGATTTTTTTGGGGGGTGATGAAACTGTCTTATGTCCTGACTATGGTGGTAGGTACAGGAATCTATACATGTGTTAAAATTTAGAGAACTGTACACAAAAAGAAAAAAATTTACTCAAAATAAAATTAAAGAGTAATATAAAAGTGATTTTCCTAGTAATAAAGACTTTTCCCTTCAAAAAGCCATTGAAGAAAAGCAAGAGGTTGAAGAAAAAATGCTCTTGAAGAAAAGGAACCAAATTCTCCACTCCCTCAATCACAGCTAACAACTTTTGCTCAGGTCTCTGCCTTATTCTATCAAAAATATAGCTACTGAGTGAGTCTAAGACAAAAGTCTTCCTTAGATACATCATTGAATAATATACACTTATGCTTTAAAGAGTAAATGATAGTTGTTGAGCTATGAATTAGTGTTCACCTGTATCATATACAACTGGGACCATGAACTAGGTCTGTCACAAAATGAAAAAAATTTAATTGTAATTCATCAAAAAAATCAACATGTTAATTTAATAATAAGCAGTTTAATTAATGGACACATAATGAGTATTTAGACCTGTATTCCACCAACCCATTTATCTAACTTCAATCTGTAATTAAATTTCACTAAAATTCATTAAAATTCAAAAGACATGCTCTTTTTAAGCTTCTAGTAGTACATTTTGTATCAAGGTGGTAAAACTGACCAATAAAACAATTTTGAGCTATATCTTCCTGTCTTATAGCGGTATACTATATTTCCTAAAACTTTCTAAGGACTGTTTCATTTGTTTTATTTCCTAAGATGATATGTTCTCTTGCCCATGTGAAACTCAAGGCAGATTTATTTCTCTTTACCTATATGCATTCAGGGAGTTTTTAAAACAAATGTAACTTGTCTTGTTCAGAATGAACTAAATTCAGTGTTTTGAATAAGGAACAAGTTTTAGAATCTAGACCATTCACAGAATGGTGGCATGATCCAGTGGGTCCCTTAGTCTGTTTTCCAGCAGCCTATCCCCCAGATGAAAATGAGGGATGTGATTAATGACATGTGTTTCCTCTCTACTCCCAGGAGTACATAACAAGGTGAATTATACTAACTATAATACTAGCTACCACTGCACTGGGTTATTTATATATGTCACCCAACTAGACTGTCACAAGAACCTTATGAAATAGATGTTGTGAGTAGATCTGTTAACTACCAGAAACTTGAAATTTTGAAGTTTAATTCCAGCTCTGACATCCTAGACATCATGACCTTGCAAAGCTCAGGATCCTTACTTCTGCTCTGCTCCAAAGAAGTCTTCCTTGCTAAAAATGCCTTCACTGTGTCATCTGTTGACCTCTCTGATGATGTCAGCTGTTGGGTCTTAGTTCTTTAAGCTCCTCAGTTGCTACAATTACCCTGTAGACTTTTAATGGTCTACTAGTTGTTCCATACAAAATATTATTATTGCTTGAATTCAACTCCTATCACTTTATTTTCACTCCAATTCAGTTACCTGTTCATTGCATTACACTTTGTAATTGGGAATTTGAACCATCTTAGAAATCAAAGTCTAATGTTCCAGTAACTGACCAAACCTTTCATCCTTCTGGCTGTAACATGCCCAAACTCCATTTAACCTCATAAAAACCTCTGATCTATCTGTTCTGTCCATCTTCCCCTTTGTATCAGCTCCACATCCTTTCCACCTCTCTTTTCTCCTTGCACTTGACTTTCTTAATGTCCACCTCTTCCCCTTTTTTAAGCCAGCAAGTCTCAGAGGCTCACCCAAGGCACTCAATGTAGTACCTGAGTATTGCTGCTGGTTATTTGGGGTGTTATTTGTAAGTAGCTCTTCCATTAGCAGGTGATGAATGCCACCTGCACTGGGTCCTCTCCTTCAATACTGAGTTCCCTTTTGGCCCAAGGTGTGTCTAGAAATGTCATCTGGGAGCTAAGGCCCGGAACAGGGGCCTCGTGACTCTGACCAGGGCCCTATCTTGCTGTGGTTGAGCTGGTATCCAAGACCCAAGATAAAGTCCCCACTCCCTGCACCCACACTATTTCCTCTTGTCTCCTCAAGTGGAAGGAAGGGAGCCACAAGCTGTGTAGCTTGGGGTTAGGGGAAAGGTGATGCCAGCACTCTCTTGGCTGCCCCAGTGGGTGTGATGCCCCTAGTCCACTCTCTCTGGGCCTAGTTCAGCACAAGGACTTGCCTAAGAGTTGCAGTCCTTATGGCCTAGACTGCCTTTTAAGTTTTCTTGAAGACAGGCAGCACTACAGCCCTCAGTGGCGAAGTTCATGGGAACTCAAGTTTAAACCCCTGGGATCCATGATTCCTCTCTGGCTAGGGCTGGTTTAAATGCTCCCTCTATAGGCAGGGGTCAGCTGAGTTTAGTCTGGTTTTCCTTTCTGCTCTAACAGGACAGCATCCAGTGGCTGTGTTCTTCCCCCCCAAATTCCGGGAAATGCTCTCTGCACCACTCCCTACCACTGCCAGGATGGGGGAGGGGTGGCATCGGTGATTCAGGCCTGATTTTTCTATCTCTTCAGTGCCTCTTTCAGCGAGATGAAGTTAAAACCAGGTACTGCGAGTGCTCACCTGAGTTTTTTGGGGTTTTTTTGAGACTGTCTCTCCTTGCTTCTCAGATTGCAAACAGCCTATTGTAGGACCTTGTGATCATGTAAATTAATACTTAATAAACTCCTCTTTATAGATATCTTGTTAGTTCTGTCCCTCTAAGAGAACCCTGACTAATATACCTGAGTTTTCTCATTTTTGGAGATGAGCTGAATAAATTCATGTTTATCTCTAAATGGGCACAATGTTAAGTACAGAATGTTAGCTATTATTAGTAAGATGAGTTAATTAGGACTCCTATCCTTCCCTCTGCTCCTTTCCCCACTCTTCTGTATGCGCTGTTCTCCCATCCCCACAACTTTTGTCAGTTTTTGTCATCTCTTCTGTAATCATAATTAATCCTTGTATACTTTATTCATTGGCTGAATCTAAAATAAAAAATATCAATACACAGTATTTCTATTATTATTGTGTTAACATTGTTCACTCTCCTATGATTTCAAAGTGTCTTATTTTTTATTGTATGCCTTCATCAAACACTAAGATGATCTATCTTCCTTAAACATATTCCATCTGTGATAAGGGATGTAATGTAACTGTTAAAGACGGATTTCCCAGAACCATCTGACTTCTTCTTATAATCTGGACCAGCTGCTCCCTGGGCTGCATGCCAAGCTGTCATCCTGACTTTTTTTCACCCAAGTCCTGGGTTGGAGTCAGTGTTCTGGGATCTCGAGTTTTTACCTTTCTTGGATTTAATTCTTGTTCTGGCTGGAGAACATCTTCAAGTAATTTTCTTGAAAGGGTGCATGATAAATCAGCTTGCTGAATTTTTGCATGCTGGAAAGGGACTTCATTTTTTCCCTCTCACTTTCTCATTGATTGATATTTTTACTGAGTGTAGAATGTTAGGTCCATAATTATTTTTCACAGAAAGTTGAAGTTATAGCATCTAAGTATTCTAATGAGAAATTACATTCTTTTTCCTTTGTAGGACATAGTGTTCCCCCTCTGGAATCTTTCACAATGCTCTCCATGCCTAAAGTGTTCTGAAACTTCTTGAAAATGTTCTGCTGTTTGGGTCTTTTTTTAAAAAAATTCATCTTGTGGTCATGGTTACCCTCATGTATACAAGTGGTAAACATTATTCAAAAAAATCGCATGTTGAATTGAATTGTGCCATCAGGAAGAAGAAATCCTATAATGCTTAAAACCTGTGCCACACAACATTCAACATTAGATTGTACCATTATGTATGGTTTCTCTAATTGTTTTATGTGTTTATATGTTTAATGTTTTAAACTTCATCCCAAGCAGGAAATACATTCTTTTCTCATCTCAGTCTGTCTCTGTCAGTCTTTCAGAAGACTAAAGGTGGTAATTTTGTGCATTAAGAATACCCTGAACTGAATGGTGCTCTCAAGAGGCCAGGAAGATTATCTGTGTAGGAAGGAGAAAGGAGATGAACTAAGTGACTTTAAGTAACTTGGAAAATTTTCTAGACCACTGTACCCAGGATTTGTGTCCTTTGAGAAAGGGCCATTCATGATTTTCTGTTGGCTTGTGGGAGGGAGAATGCATGTTTTTCCATCCTGGGAAACCTGCTTCATAGTCTGACTTCATGGCCAGACCTGCTTGAAGTCAACCAATTACTAAAGGGCATCCGTTTACCTGTGTAATTTTGGAGATGTTTTTGTCAGCTTCATTGAGGTCATTGAAACTGGGCCCGGAGGAGATGCACTTAACTTTTATAATAAGGAAGTTAAGATATAGCAAGAGACTAGAGAGAGTTGGAAAGATATCTGCCACCTACATTCAATATTTTTTTGTTTGAAATTATTCTATTTGTTGTTAATAAGATAACAAATCTTTGTAAAACCAACCCTTTGCTTGTTTCTTTCTACAATATCTACTTTCAGATTAAATTGATAATAACTTAATCTGGCTCTCCTATAGAATTAATCTCTACAATTTTAATGGTTTTTATTTTTTAAGCACTCTATTACATTTGACCTTGTTTTGAAATCTGTTTCTTTTGTTTTGTTGGGGGAGAATGCTGAGAATGTTGTGTTCCCTTAGAAAGAAATCCTCAATCCTACTAACAAGTTTTAATAAGATCACAAGTCTGCCTGTTGCTCTACCAAATGAAATTTCCATCACTTTAACAATAGTTATCATTTCAAGATGTGTATAAGAAGATTGAAGAAAACCCCTGAGGTTTGGCTCTGTGTCCCCATCCAAATTTCACCTTGAATTGTAATAATCCCCATGTGTCAAGGGCGAGACCAGGTAGAGATAAGTGAATCTTGGGGGAGGTTCCCCCCATGCTGTTCTCATGATAGTGAGTTCTCATGAGATTTGATGGTTTTGTAAGGGGTTTCACCCTTCACTCAGCTCTCATTCTTCTCCTGCCGCCCTGGGAAGAGGTGCCCTTCTGCCATGATTGTAAGTTTCCTGAGGCCGCCCCAGCCATGTGGAACTGTGAGTCAATTAAACCTCTTTTCTTTATAAATTACCCAGTCTCAGGTATTTCTTTCTTTCTTTCTTTCTTTCTTTCTTTCTTTCTTTCTTTCTTTCTTTCTTTCTTTCTTTCTTTCTTTCTTT